>NW_024467221.1:512762-529918 GCF_000292625.1 Dacryopinax primogenitus | reverse complement strand
CTTTAGACTCTTGGCACTCTTAGGTGAGCAGACTTAGTCAGCCTGTGTTGCCCTAACATCATGTCAGCTTTTGGTTTCCCTGTACCCAATACTTCACAGCAATGTAGTTGTGCTTGCAAGTCTCTGCATCAGCTCGGGAACTCCATCAGGAGGTTTGCTTCCCTTCAGAAGAATATCTACTATGAGCAAGACTTAGCACACTTACTGGCAAAGGTGATGTGCCTGGTGCAAAACCCTGAACTATAGGCTGACTGTTGAACAGGACCTCTCAGATCCTACAAAACAGGCCAATATGCAATTCCATCTGGTGGTAGGCACTACCAAACTTTGTGAATTCTGGCATGGTACTCTATGGTCAATAGAAGCCCCAGATGAGTGTCTCACACCAATGATTTTCTATGACTCTTGGCCCTGGTTTGTCGATGAGCTGGTCCTATGCTCTGATGGGTGCTATTTTCTGCCAAAGCAGTGGGTACAGTACAGCAGCATGAAGGGAGAAATGGGAGCATTTGGTCATGACATGTATCTGGCTATGGATGGTCCACTCTCCCCAATAGGTGAAGTACAGATTGTACCAGGTGTTCTATACCTGGATCTCACTGTACGCAAACTGCATATGGTGAAGACCTTTCTAAACAACTGGCATGAGCTTGCATCCTACCCCCAAACAGGCTTTCTGAGGTTTGCTGGTGAGTCCTTTCTCAGCTCATGCTATCTAGGAGACTCAAGGCATCCTAGACCGACACTGTGCTATTACCCAGGCAATGCCAAATCCTTGGAGAGGGAGAGTGGATGGTCCCCATGTGTACTTGCTCCCCCTCATGATTTGGGAAGATGTCTCAGGGAACTTCTCAAAACAATGGTACAAACATTACAATGTTTGCACCTCCAATCTAGCAATGCCTTGACAGGAACTCAAGCTTTCCAGCAACATCCAATTCATTGGCACCTCACCTCATGCAACTGCTCTGGAGCTCATGGAGGGGCTGGTCTCAATGATCCAGTAAGTGATCTCCCCTCCCTCATAAGATGGTCAGCCTGGTGAGCTATGCTGACCACTACATCTCCATCTATCCCACTATCAGCGAGCTCTGCTGACCTCTTCCTCCTCTCAGATCAATCAACTCCACTGGACAAGAGGCTTATGATGCAGCTACTTGAGCTCCAGTGCTGTTCATGATGTGGGTGGCAATCCTTGCTGGGGACAATCTAATGCAGGCAGATCTCTGCAGCCATCACAGCTTGAGAGCGAGTCACTTTTGTCAACAGTGTCATGTGGGTGGTACACAAGATTATAAGCACAGTGCCGAGGGATATGCATCCCTATTCCGGGTAAGTCAAGCTTGACTATGTCCCTGGTCAAAGATGCTGATGAGAGGCCATAGCTGAGCATGCCTCATACCTCTTGGCAGACACTGAGTGTGGTTTGAGAACTGCTGGATGCTGCAACATACCCTTGACAAGCAACCAAGATTACAACTTGCTCTCAGAAGACAGGTGTTATGGATAAGTATGCATTGACCATTATTCTGAACTTGTTGAACACAGCAAGCAAGAGATGGAAGGAGGGACAGAGGCATGCAGGGCAGTTGCACATGGAGTTACAGGCAGAACTTGTGGACCATGGCGGAATGGATGCAGTCAACCCTCTGCTTCAATTGTCTTGTATGTGCTCTTGTTTGCTCAGCCTCATCATCAATGCTTAGTCTCTGCCAGAGCTTGAGCTGGGCATTAGGACTCTGAATGAGATCCTACACACCTACTCCCTCGGCCTTGTAAAATACACATTTGGTATCACCATCAATTTTCTGGAGAAGGAGAAGTCTCAAAGCCTGCTCTCCCTCATCAAAGCTTGCCTCGCTTCATTGTGACAAGAAGGATTAAATCTTCCTAAGATTGATGCCAAGTATATCATGGAGCACTGGCATGCTTTGACAGGAAAGCATCTGAAGACTTTGGCGCAGTGTATGCCTTTGGTGCTCTGGGACCTGGTGGAGGCAGAAATGCTGGAAGTGTGGGTAACAATTGGCCTAACAGGTGCCTTGCTGTGGCAGTACAATATCGAGGTCAAAGATATCTACCTGTTAAGCAAGATTGCACATATGCACAGTGTCTCTGCTCTCTGGGAGATGGAGATGTAGTGCTCAGGCAAGAGCATGCTGGGCTCTTCTCATTTCTGACTCTATACCAGCCAGCTGATTTACTCCATCCAGGCTCAGTTGCAAGAAGTGCTCACTGTGCTTGTGCATGCTGTCACCCATTCCTTCTCTTGGTTGCCATCTCCCACAAGATCCTCAGCTTCCATCATCCTGCCACAGAAAAAGAGCTGTAAAGGACATGTGAGGAAGGAACAACGGTTGCTCCGAGTGTGCGATGAAAAGGAAAGGAAAGGCTATCCACTCCGTGCCTTGTGTGGCGCTGATTGCCTAGCTATTCCAATATTAGCATCTCTGTGCCAAATGGTAGGAAGCAGATTGTGTGTTTGCATGATCCAGGGAAAGGTGATGTGCCCTTTTTTATTGGGCTCCTCTGCGGTGTTGATCCACGGCTGTCAGCACAGGAGAATAAAATGTTGTTGAGATGCATTGAAGAGTAACATCCAATATCAAGCAAGTTCAGCACAGAGCATGCCGAGCGCCATTAATATTGAACCCTAGATGAACACAGCCTCTCGGCATGCGGCGGCCGGACGTCGTTGGTGGATGGCTGACTCGGCATGTTCGGCACGTTCCATTATCGGTCAAATCTGGTTTGATTATCTTTCGAAAATACATATAAATGAACATGGCGAAAGTAAATATTTTATCGGTATTCTCCGAGGATTGATTGAAGGAATAAAGGAATTAAGAGAATTCATACACGCTCATGTACATTCCCGGTGTGCTAAGAATAGAACAAGGCGCAGTCAATCAGGGTAATGTCCAATATCCAAAAATAACTGCACACGACACTCAATTTCAATTTCAATTCACTTTTACACAATTTGGAAATGCTGCGCAATAACCCAAACGTTACTTCTCTTGTATCCATATCGTAAGGTAACAGGCAGAACAGGTAACAAGTAACAGGTCGTGTGCTCTTTTATCTCTCTCTCTCTCTTTCTCTCCTCTTCTTTTCCGATTCATCAATGCATCCACTTCTCCGACGTCCCCTCCTTCACATATTTCTCCCCCTCTCCGCTCTCCTCTTCCTCCTAACAACTTCCTACCACCTCAGAACAGATCGTCTCTCAGGATTCATATCCCACCCCGCACAAACAGACCAGGGCCAGCCCGTCTGTCCTGATCCAAGAAATGACCATCAACTCATATGGCCACCAGGACCAAACAGAGATTCCCAGCGATATCTCCTCATCGCCACTTTCTCTATCGCCCCCACACCCCATCTCCGTCCAGTCCCCGTCCTCCCCACACCATGCCTCGACCCATGGTTTGCACACGGCCTGCCTTGTCATCTCCCTCTGCCACCGCTTACAGCAGATCTAATATGGACATGGGTCAACGGCACTGACCCCTTGCAACTCGAGGCTTCTCTCGCTGCTTCCCTCGCCTCGGGCGTAACACCCGCAAAGGGAAAGACGTCCGCTTCTTCAAAACAATACCGAGAGAACGGCGAGCTGAGGTACAGTCTCCGCAGCGCAGTCGCCAACCTCGGCACATGGATTAACAAGGCCTACCTCCTCGTGGGCGACTACAACCTCACTTCATGCGCTCAGCCAACAATGCGAGATGAGAACGGGACGACCCACATCCTCCCAGTAGAACCGTCCCGTCTCGCCCAATTGCCACAGTGGCTTAAGCCTGCCGATGGAGCGACATGGGCCGACGGAAAGCTGCGATTGGAGGCCGTCGCGCATTGGCAGACGGGCGTCCGCACCCAGGTCTTCAACAGCTTTGCGATCGAAGGCGGCCTGGCCCAGCTCCCTGGGTTGGAAGAGTACTTGTGCGTTCCTCACCTCCTTTTCCTCTATCTGGATACCTAACAGCCCACAGTATCTACCTGAACGACGACTATTTCCTCCTCCGACCCCTGCCTCGCTCCGCATTCTTCACCCCCTCCTACGGCCTCGTCTTCCGCTTCCAACCCGACCTGCTAGTACGAGGCAGCTCCACACCTCATTCCTCTTCCACAGGCGAATGGGCCGCACTGGAATACAGCAACTACCTGCTCAACGCCCGCTTCGGCCCCCGTGATAGGCCCTACGTCGTCCATGTCGCCAAGGCAATGTCGCGCCCCCTGGTGGAGGAACTCGAGCTGGCCTGGGAGACCGAGTTCCGGGAAACGAGAGAGCATGTTTTTAGGAGCAATAGAGATGCCTACCTCGGATTCCTCTTTCCGCATTACACGATCGAGCGGCACCGGGAAGCGCTGTTGTGGAGCTTTGTTGTTGCCCGGCTTGGGGGAAGGGGGGACGAGTGGGGCGAGGAGCAGATGGAGGCTGCTTGGCGTAGGTTGGGCGGAGGCGAGGCAGAGGAGTATTATGCCGACTTGGACGTTTGGAGGTTGCCGAGGAGCACGCTGGAGCCGGCGAGGGTGCGCACGGTAGTGGGGGAGGACCTGAGGGGCACTGTGTACAAATTTTGTGAGTGCGTCGTTTATCCCTCTGGGCAGGGCTGACACATTCTAGCATCACACGACGGTTACCCGTACACAGCACCAATGTACGTCTCCAAATCCTTCCCTTCCTTCCCCCTGCCCAACAGTCCCCCCGCGTTAACCAAAGCCTGCACATTCGAGTTCGAGCTCTGCCTCGGGACGGAAGGTGAGTCAAGCACCCACGCAAGCGCCGTCTTCAAGCGCATCGCGTTCGAGATCCCACGGTGTGGGGACTGCCTTATCACTGCCCTGGTGGGGCAGAGCGGTGAGCTCGGGCTGAGCGCCTTCCTCCCTCCGCCTGACGCGCAAGAGGAGCTGTCCCCGGAAGTTGTACCTGTTTTGCCCCTCTCCTCAAGCTGGGAAGAACCGTCCTTTGCCCTCTCCTCCGTGCTTCCCCCTCACACCAGCCTACGCGCCTTTGTCATCTCTCTCCTCTCCCGGTACACGTACACCCTCGCCTCCACCCCAGTCAAGTTCGCCTCCCTCCGCACTCCTCTTTCCACTCGACAGGTACTGGCCCAGATCGATAAGGAGAACGACCTCGAGATGGTTTGCTTAAACGATGATATCACGACGCGAGAAGCGGAGGTGAGGACGTTGGCGGGAGAGTGGATGGAGCGCCGATGGGCGAGGAAAGCAGGCTGGGAAGAAGGCGGGTGGTGGTAGGAACCTTCGATCCAGCCGACCCCTCCTCGTGCGGCAAGTCGCCGATCACATGAAAGCATGGTTACACTGTCCTGTCCGTCCGACATTGTCCTGATCTCGCCCTCATACGCAAGCAAGGAAGCAGACACTGTTGTATCACTATCTCGTCCCCATCCACAACCCTTGATACCGTATCCTCTCACTCATTTTCTCTTTCAATCCCGTAGTATCGGTGTACCGATGGCACACGCGTATCCCCGGGTCGGGGTTCGTGTCTGCAGTTCGGTTAGGATAGCTTAGAGACGTGCTCCGCATGAATGGGTGTTGTTTAATATCGATCAATGGGAGCTCGATCAGAACGAAAACGAACAAACAGAATAAATGAGGCACAAGCGTATAAGTACATGCGAAGGTGTGCCATAATTATATATTCACCCCACAAGGACCGTCTACCGACAGGCGGAAACGAGGGAGTGGGCCGATTATCCCCACCTCTGAAACATCCCCGGATCCAGCCCATCCTCTGGTAGTCTCACGGGCTCGTCGTTCCTCAGATGAAAGTTGGGCCAATACATCATTGGCGACCGTTTGTAGTCCACCTTCCACTCCCCGGTGTCGCCTGGCCCTGTACCCGCACCGACGCGTGGGTCACCACGTACCCAGTTGTCCACACATATCAATCTTGGAAGCAGCTCCCCCAGCCGTTGCACTGCCATTCCGGGCGACATGGGGGAAGCCGGGTGTTCGAGGAAGAAGGACTTGAGGCATCGGAGGTTTGGGTAAGAGAATGCGAGCATTTGGAGGTACATTGGCTATTCGACCGTTAAGCTGTGTGCCTGTGGGGAAAAGGGAAACTGGGCGCACAGTTATGTAGTTCACCTTCCCCGGCCGAGATGGCAGGTGGGTATAGCCCAGGGTGTGCACGTTAGGTAGCAAGGATCCCAGACGCGCAACTTCCTCCAACGTCCACAAGCGATGTACCCGCACGACTCGAATCGTGCTCGCGAATGCAGCAATCTTCGGAAAAACGACGGTGCTCATGTTCTCCGGTCGGACTGTACCGAAGTCAACCCACTCCAGCGGTCGGTATGACCCGTCCGACAGCGGGTTCACCACGTCCCACATGGCTCCTCCGTCCGGACAAAGCTTGAGACGCTTCAGATTCGGGAGTGCGTCTTGTAAGAGGAACGTCGGTGCAATGCAGCAGAAGTGGATCGATTCGAGCGAGGAATTGTGTTTCAGGAAGAGGTGGAGTGCGTCGCTATGGATGACCCAGCCAATGTCGCACGCAATATCGAGAGAACGAAGCCTGGGGAAAGTGCACTTGAACAGCTCGTTGAGCGTGTACTCAACCCAGGTCAATCCCAAATGCTCCAGGCTCGTGCATACGGCAGCTATAGAAGTGAAGACTGCACAAGAGAAGCTATTCCAGACGTTTTCAGGGACGTTAGCTGGTATCGAATCAGACGCCGTTCAGTAATTAGTATCGAGCTGCGTACCCCAGTCGCTGAAGTTGCCTCTGAAGCTTCTCAAACGTGCCGCTGGGGATATCGACTGCAGGCTAGTTAGTCAATATGAGGTTCCAAAATTGCAACTACGCACCGCTGGAGCGAAGTGTGTCTTCGTCAGCTTTATGCCTTCTTCAATGGAGAGGTCCAGGAACAGATCCGTAAGCGACCGACATCTATCCGGTACGCTTCGAAAGATATGCGCCACGTTTCCATCCCCTTTCAACTTGAGTCCGTCAGTGCATAAGAAACAAAGATTTGACATCTCTTTCAGTGCTGCGTTGATCAAAATCGGGTCGTACTCTCGATTCAGATGACCTTGGGCGGCGTGTGCCCGCCAGTAACGTAATGGTGCATTTTCTGAGGGATAATCTTCTAATGGTGGGGGGTCAACCAAGTGTAGGTGTCGTATGCTCCGCGCAAGACGGCCTTTGTCCGCTAACTGCCGAAATGCGTCTGCGTTGTTGATCGTGATGGAGAGATAACAACATTGCAGCGGCCCCAGTTCGAGATCAGGCGCTGGCGAAACTCGTTGCTTGAACACCTGGCAGGTGGCAGACAGCGCCGCAAGGTCTCTCGGTGTGTCAAGTTGACCGATGACTTCGTCGACCAGCTCGGCCGGGAGTTTGTCAAGCATGGAGGTCGCAAAATCGGCGAGATGACCGAAAAAAATTACCAATCAGGGAACGTTGTTATTGTCGCCTTTGTTGAGCACTGGTGAGAAGTAACACGACGTCTGCAGCTGCATGAGCAAGACAAAGGTCGCCAGGTGGCTGTTGAGAAGGGAAATATTCTGTGGTCAAGTACCAGACACCGGGGTGACGCCGTTTGCCCTCCGTGTGTTAGTTCAGCGCACCGAGGATCAGAACCCTGAACCGTAAGACCTGCTCGTGCTCCACCAATCGCGATACACTCGGTCTGAATAATGGCTGGATTTAGTGCGCTGCCAAGCTGATGCTGTAAAAAGCAACAAGCGCGTGGGCTGACTTCACGTGAAATAGGACCGTTACGCCTTCGGTGGGCTTCGGTGGGCTTCTCTGATGAGCCAAGAGGAGAAGCGCTTTCAGAGACTTGCTTCCGCTTCTGGCCTGAACTATGCTCGGCGACGCCTTCAATTCAAAAGTCTCGTAACACTCTGCTCTCACCATTCCCATCTTCATTCGAAGTTCAAGCCAAATCAAAATGCCACTCTAGAGCATGCGATGTCTGTCAATGCGCTGTCGCCGCTCACCATTCACGTCAATTTACGGACCGGCCGGGAGAGCCGAAGCAAAGCTGCATTGCAGGCTTCCCTTCTTTCCATCAATTCCGTCAGGCCACCACCTCTAATTCTCACGGCTGCTGCAGAAACTCTCGAACAACGCCACTGCTCTCCTTAATCTTTCTCACTATGGATACGATCTGATTTCAGGGCATGAGATATTATTTGCCAATCCTTTTCAAAAGGAGCGACCGAGGGAACAAAACCTAATCAGGGCCGTACAGAGTGTTTACTCGAATGGATACAAGGGCCTTCGTTCATCAATGATTCGGTCGGATTCGGGTTCACTACCCGAACTCGAATAATTCCTCGAAATGCTATTAACGCCAAGAGACTGCTCAACACGGTCATTGACTACGGGCTGTCGAACACCATCTGTTTCCCTAGAAGTGTGCAGGAATTACGTTTAGAATGACTTCCTGGCCAACCGATGTCGCGGAACTGGTATCATATTGTTCTACCTGTGACCACAGCGACTTAACGCGACTCCATGCCTGTTGCGTTCTCGGGAGATAATGGCCCTTCTTAGATGTGTAAGCGCACAAGACATCGATCCGATATGTTCGCTAACAACGTGGGTAACAGGTGGCCACGCGGGACAATTATATGCTCCTGCCTGATATACTGTAGGGCACGTGGGGCCGCCCCTACAAGGAAATGGGCCTCGTCAGCTGGCGCGGTGTGCAAGGTGCCGGACATTCGTGTCTGACCAACCTGGTTTTAGGCTTCTGCGTCAATCCACGGCGCCATCTTCCATCATTAAGACAAGTCACGTGTGTGGAGATCATAACGCACCCTTACCAACGCTCTCAGTGAATGTGGTTGGCAACGTACAGTCTTCAGAACCACATTGACACCGACAAACTGATGTCCTCGGCCCTCGTTGCATGCCACCATCCCAAGGGGATGAACAGCATATCCCCTGGTTCGAGCACGCAACACATGGCGTGAGGGAGGACCTTGTCCCTGAACAGCGGCTTGTCCGCGGGAGGAGGGGAGAAAATATCGATGGAGGTGGTGTTGTTGAGGGACGTGGAGGATGGGGGCTTGGAAGGAAGGTTGGATGAAAGGACAAGGCGAAACGGATACATCTCTCGCCTGAGGGTCGGTGGTGCGAGCCATATGGTTTTCCTGCCAACAACCTGAGCTGATTTGGATGCCAAGGTGTTAGACGTGACATGTCAGAATACGACGAACGCTTACTGTAGAAGTTATAGTATGGATCCTGGCACGGCGTCAGGCACCCTCGTGGAAGAAGGGGGGCCAGGGAGGACTTACGGTATGTGCGGGGGAGGTCATTCCTTTTGGCCCCAGCCAATTGTTGAGAAGATAGCCCTCCTCGTTCGATGGTGGGCGGTACTCCGGGACAGCTTCACCGACATTGGCATACACATAGTCCGGAATCTGGATATCGTCCCGGAGCTTATGGAACTGCCGGAACATATTATACTGCGCGAGATATACTGGTCTCGGGTCGTCACTGCCGCCCTCGAGCATACCGATGCGTTTGAGGAATTCTTCCCATTCCATGAGCTCCTGAGTCCAGTCATCATTTCTGTAGTCAGCACCGACCTCAACGGGCACAACTCTACCAGGGCCAGCGACGCTCAGCAGGTAGCTCGCCCGACTCCAATCGTGCTTCTCCTTCATTGCTGGCCAGTCCCGCGCCCACGCGGGAAGTATGAACGGGGTTGACGACATGCGCTCGAACGCCGCCATAGAGGGAGCTTTGCTTAGTCTGGGTACGGGTATCGCGTGTGCAGGAGCAGGGAGGACATCCTCACGAACGGGCGAGGGAGCCACGGGCGGCGCAGACAAGCCAACATCGTAGGCACTCTGTATTCCGTAGATGAGATCGTGGACAATCTCCAACCTCCCCTCCCCCGGAGCACTGGCAATGATGATGACCATGTCCAGCCCTCGAACCCAGTTGCCCCAGTCCGGCTCCGGTACCTGACCGTTCGTGCACTCCTCACGCAGCTGGGCCGCATGGTATACCGCAGCACATACAAGGGCAAGGGTTGCATCGGTGTACAGGCGTCTCCAGCAGTAGCGTACTTGCGAGTGATGCACGCTCGTCATGCGCGCATAGGCGAGGGCGACGAGCTTAGCCAGCTCGTCACCTTGCTTCTGGTAGTCGTCGCAGCGAAGACTGGACCTGAATCGCGCAAGGATGTCAGGTCCACATTGCATCAAGTCTGCAGCACGGTAAGAAATAGCTGAGGAGTCAGCAATTGCGTTACGAACCGTTCTTTTCTGTGTTCGTGTCTTCAGCGAGCACCGCGAGTGTATCTAAGCATCTCTGGGCGCAGCGAATAAGCGTTAAGCAGTTCCCCATCCACCAAGCAGATATAGTATCGAAGAATCCTGGGACAAATAGGGTATGAAAGCGATCTTTCGCAATATAATGTGGTGGTTGGGCGGCAAGAGAAGGGATCAGAATAATATTAATGCCGACCGGCACGAGATGCCCGATGTAAGCGGACCCTGGAAGTGTACCGCCACAGCGGCATGGATCTGCTTCTCTGCTTGAAGCAAGTCTACCTAGTCGCGCCTCACTCCCTCTATGGCATTGTTCCTCCACTATGCGCGATTTCTCAGTACATCTAATCCGTCTTTTGCGGCTCGTGGACCGCACCGCTGACATCAACTGTTGCTTCAACTGGGCGCAGCACTGGAATGTCGGCACACCGCGTCTCATTCATGCTCCACACCGATTCCTTGAGCGCATCCGAGTACCTGGTCCAAACTCCTTCCTCAGCACGTTGCGCGCTGCCCATTAGTGGTGTTGATGTGACGCATGCACGAAAATATTCCCTGTTGCTGTGCTTTGACTGACTTCAGATCCGACAAGATCGTGATGTTCTGCCATCTCCCAAGGTTCTCACCACGGAAGACGGACGAACCGTACCCTCATTCATTCATTCGCTCTAAGATCATCGAACGCCGGCGTGAGCTTCAGTTCCGACAACACCGGAGCTTGGAGGTCACATCCGTGCTATAAAAGCTTGATCATTGTCACTCAATGTGTCGTCTCAGACACATTTCGATCTACCTCCTTCACCAACTGCCCTCTCCCTGTTACAATTCACAGCTGGTTCCAACATGCTCTCTCTCTGTTCGTTGATTATCGCTCTCGTCACTGCTTCAGTGTCCGTTGCGCTGCCACACGAGGCTCGCACTGTTGAGCTCTCGGAGCGCCAGGGACCGAGTGGCTACGTCGTCTATCCTCCGTGCGAAGGTTTTCTACCCAATAATATTGACTGTAATCTCACACTCAGACAGTGGTGGTACTTCGTTCGACATCATCGGCGGCGGCGGGCCCAACGGTGGTACGTCTTCACAGTTCCTAGCCCTTCCGGTCGTTTGACGCCTGGATGATATAGGGGTCACCTACCTCAACATCCAGTACCAGGGCGTGAATCTACAGGACCCATACGTGCAAACGGTCGGCATCGATATCTACTTGCACGATCCTACTGGTCAACAGGCTGATAGCTACGTTCGTGCCATCTTCCACAACCAGCGTGTCTGACTGAATCGGGTATTTTGCAGTTGACGTACGAGTTCGCCAGCGACCCGAGCGGCACTTTGATTGAGGGATATTTCGTCCCCGCCCTCTGCGGTGACTTCGGTACGCTGCGATACTCTCTTTTAGGCGATACTGCCCTTTGCTGATCCTAGTACGACAGAACTTGTATTTATCGAGCACCAGAACATGGGAAATTTCGGCGACATCATCAAATTCAAGGCTGCCGCCCCGTCAATCACGATCGTTTGTTCGCCTGAGCAGCGTTGAATCAACCAATAGCGAGGCATTCTGAAATGGACTTTTAACGATTGTTATGTATTTAACTGATGTGATGTTGCCTTCCCCCTGTGAAATGGAGGGATCGGTGCCTCTGGGTGCCGTCAACTTTGAAGACATATATCCGGTTCAGTGGAGGGGTAAGGGCTTCCGTGGCATCGATCATGTGCTGCATTTGCCCATTCCTCCTCACTAAGAGGTTCGAAAGATTATCTGAAATACGTCTCCGTTTCGCTACTTCATCTAGACTACGGCTAGGGTTATGAGGTGACATATAGGAGAAAACCTTTATTTAAGGACGCGACGGGAGCTAGTTGTACGGAAGCGGATTGCCTAACCCTTCCTCCTATGTCATCCTACGTGTAGAGATGGGTGAAGGGAAGATGAGTGCAATCTCCCATGGGGATCAATTGATGCTCAATGTGAGTATGTTCTAGACGGGTTCAATGCTGGAGGACTGACGGCAGCTCGTTGATTAGGCAGACGAATACCCAAGCCCGCCTTCGATCAGGAGAGTGATCAACACTTCCAAATGGATGTCCGACTCCAATCGCTGCCTACATCCGAATCCGTCGGGCTACCTTGCTCCCTCTCTCTGCATACGCAAGACCTGGCGTACTTCGATTTGGCTGAAGCCTGTGGGATTGCTGATCGGCTTGCATCGCTCCCTGCATATGCGACTGGTCTAGGAATGGAGGAGGCTACGCGGGATCACAAGTTGGAAAAGCGCGACTGTCGATTCATGAATCGCAGAAGTGACCACGAATTTGGTCGTCGCAGTTCCGACCCGCCCTCTGTATCTCACGATGGATGTTCGACGCAACATGCTCTCATCAGGAACGGAATCCCGGCCATACAGATGACTTTCCCATAGCGCATGCCGCACTGAAAGTCACGGACAAACCCAGGAATGACCTGGCGGGCGCTTCGACATGGCAATAACCTAAGGAAGTGAACCTGCTCTAGCATTGGTTCTTGTTATGCTCTCCCAACAACAACTGTTCCTCTCCATCCCCTATTCTCTCCTTGACAAGTGACAGCAACACTGAGACACACTACTCGACCGACATCGGTTCAAGCGAGTCAGAATTCACCATCTTCAACTGCACGAATACATCACTGATCACGAAACATGATTTGGAAAGATTATCCAAACAAGCCCGCCACCGCATCTGGAATGCCAATAACCTGGTATGCTCTTAACGCCACAACCTTCCCATTCCTGTTGACCGCATTCACCCTCTTTTGCTCCTTGATCTGCTTGAGAATTCGTTTTCTTGTTTCTCCATCGGCTGTGCTCAAGGAATCCTGAAGCGCTTGGAGCGTATCTTTCCCTGTCTTCTTCGTGTGCGATGCTTTCTCGAGATTTCTCTCCGCGTTCTTCTTCTCCCATCGATTCGCAGCCTCGTTTGTTTTTCTTACAACCCCTACATTCCGCTGCACGGCGTCTTTTCTGGTCTTGAGGTGTTGTTGTGCCTCCTCGTGCGCTTGACGAGTTTGCTCAGTACGCTCCCTTTTATTGGTTTTGTTCGCGACATCAGCCTTCTGCGTGGCTTGGACCACCTTCGTCCGAAGCATTCGATGCGTTTCCAGGGCATGCTGGTGCTCCTGTTTCAGTCTTTCGCCCTCTGCCTCGTGTTTTTCTTGCGTAGCGGTGTCGCTATCAGAGTCTGGCAATTGGTGGTAGGATGTTTTGGGACCTTCCGACCAGAAGTTTGCTATCCGGAGCTTTTTTCCCAAACTTCCCCAAACGCTCGGCTTTCCGTCGCCGCCCCGGGCAACGAGCGCCCTGCCGTCGTCAAGTTCTTCCCTGAGGGCCCCATCTCTGCATTTTTGATTAGCGGCAACATCTTTGCAGGTTGAAGGATTTACCCACAAAACATGTCCCTCGTCAAAGTGCGCAATATCAGAGGGTGCCGGGATCGGGTGTGCAAAAATAACAGTCGCAGAGAGCACAAGGAGTGCCAAGCGTGCGTGCATAGTAACCGAACGATATGATAGGAAAGATCGTATGTAGAAATAGTGGAGGGGTGGAAAGGAATATATGGGGGATGTTCTAGTGACCTGCACTTTAAGACCAGCTTTGGGGCCAAAATGCGAGAATGTCCTCGTGTTTATATATATTGGTGAGCTTACAGGCACAGCCGCAAGGTGATTATGGAAACGTGGGCTGAGGATGTACGCGAAGTATCGAAGGGGATTTCCACTTCATGAATTGAAAGTGGTAGCCAGCGGACTCGGCAAGTTCATTCATACAGGACGAGGCCTGACTCCTCAGCTGATCTCCTGCACAGCCATTGTATATATTGAGTTGACACTGTCATCCAATATTATTCCTTACTGCACGGCCATCACGTAGAAGCGATGTGAAGCGTAAGTGCTACTTTTCGGGAGTGAGTGAAATGTCGTGGTTTTGCCGTGCAGGTGAACACGTGGAGTTCTCAGCGGAACCACATCTTAGAGCAACTGAGTGCTTATCTCCTGCACAGCCATTGTATATATTGACACTGTCTCTCTCACACTTAGATACATGGAATGAACATCAGCAAATGAGAATCAACAATCAAAAGAAAACGTACTACGAAGCCAAAGACAGGATCACGAAGTTGCGCCGATTGGCTCCAATCTCCTAATCAAAAGCCTGCACCTGCGCAACCCTGGCTCGCAAGAGAGGTGGGCAAAGACAAGGTGAGGCTTCTCGCGGGAGAGACTACGTCAATTGGCCGAACTTGTTGCTCAGCTGCTCTGGACCGCAGTTTCAAATACTATTCTGCGCATTAGCTCCTTACTAGTAGGTGGAGACCGATGCGTGTCACTCGCCCGTTATTAGTCGCAGCCTTGTGGGTTTCCACGGTTACGGCGATGAGGCATGCGCGACGCCGCAGGCAAGGAATTCATCCAACTTTAGAAACCAAGGATACGGAGAGGATTATGCAATGACGAACTTACCCCCATCCACGGCGACGGGTGGCAATGAGAGGAAGAGGCAAAGCAGCAATATCGAACACTGAGGTGGTTCGGCACTGGATGAGTATTCCCGCATTGCCCAGTCCCGCGGTCACAAAACTTCGATCAAGCAAAAACGGCGAGAAGATAAGATTCGGACCAGAGTTCATGCACTGCCAGATTAACTATGTTGAAGCAAATATGAAGAAGCCGGGGGCAAAGCCACGCGCAAAAAGCACGTGGTTCACGTGGCACCACGTGTGAGTAAGGAAGTAAATCCGGACCCTAAGTCCAAAATTGGAAGTGGAACTAAATCTGCTTCCACTGCGGCAGTGCGGGTCCCTAGGAGGGGTTACTTAACCCTGGCCCTTTTTAAACCCTACCTCTAACCCATATCCCCAAATATTCAACATAATGAAGAGTAATTGAAGGAGGGTGGTGTTGTCCCCCCCCATGAGACATGTCGGAGCGTGGGTGGCGCAGCCTCCACCCATACAAGCAAAGTTTTCCCAGGGACGACACATCATCTTTGCTGTTCTACAACCACCACATTGATGTGGTGGTATTGCCAATAGTTCTTGCTTCACTTTTGCCTTCTGCCTGCTGTGGACAGCCTGCTGGCTGACCTGCAGGTGTCAACAATCTTGGTTGTGTCTTTGTGATGGGTATCCGGATGTGAGACAAGCTGCGAAAGCACAGGAGCACAGCCACTCAGGCTGGGAAGGACCAGAACTGGGTAGCAGATTGTCAGGAGTTTGGGAGGAGGGGAAATGGTGTGCTCTATCATGCTGTTTTTCCCACACCTCTGGTCTAACCCTGTACTCAGACATCAACATTCTTTCCTCCCTCCTGGACACCTTTCCCAAGGGGCCACAGAGCAATGGGGCTGTCATTGACACCCTGACAACATTATTCACCAAAACTCTGCTCCCTGCTCCCCTTCCTTCTGCTCCTCTCCAAGGAGACTGGATCTACCATGTTCAACCTACATCTCCTCTCCCTCCTGGCATGCCAACTACACCCCCAGTCTTTTGTATTCACCATGCTATTCCTCTTGATGTCTGCAGGGTTATGGCATGGTTCCTGCCTGCTCTCTATGCTACCAATCTGACTCAGCATCTGCATAACAATGACACCTATCACTCTGCTATTCCTGCACTGCATGTGGGTGTCTGGCATTGGTCTAGCAGCATTCCAGCCTTCTCTCAGGACACCCTTCATCAGTCTCCTTCCACCATCAAGTATATCAATTGCATGATCAAGTATCTATCAGATGTGGTGGGGAAGTGAGCTATGCAGCTGCTAGCCAGCCATCAGCCTGCAGTTGCAGAGGAAAGGCAAAAGTGAGTTTCAATCAGATGTGGTTTGTTCTGCCTCTCACACCTATCTAGAATTCTGGATCATACCTACTCCCACCCAGCATTGGCTGACACTCTGATGGCTCATCCAGCACTTTGGCAGTGTGCCTGGCATATGTTGGCCTGGAGAGCAGGCTCAGCCTTTGTGCCACACATTGATCTTAATGATGATCTGCATCAGTACACCATCCTCTTTGTCTTTGGCAACTTCACCCATGGCTATTTGGTGCTTCCTCAGCTTGGCATTCAGATTCCTTTGAAGCCTGGTCAACTGCTCTTTATCAACACCCGTCTCTTGGTCCACCATGCAACCCACTTCAAAGGAGTTAGGTATGTGTTCCCAGGCTTCATGGACAGTACCCTTTGCAAAGACTATAGAAAGACTACAACCTCTGCATAGTATAGTCTTCAGCTCCTTAAATGATATGCCTTATGCATCTTTACTGTGTTTAACTGGCATTCAAATGCTGATTCCTGCTGTCTCAAGGTCTGATAGCTAGAACTGTGGTGGTCACATGCACTGGATAGTGGACGTTTCAGTTCAGCCCTGAGGATGGCAGGCAAGACAGGGGATGACACAGCAGGACCCAGGTTCAGCCACAATAGTAAGTCATAGTATCAAATGGAGGCTGGACATGGGAACAATATTTTTTTGTAGCAAGCATCCATCCCTGCTTCAGCATTGCACCATCATGTCCATTATTCTCACAGCTGTTGGGGGCTGCTACGACTGGCAAAAGTCACCCATTCCTGCATGCACACACACTTGCAGCATTGCCTTGTGTTAGGGCAACACAGGCTGACTGAGTCTGCTCACCTAAGAGTGCCAAGAGTCTAAGCAGGCAACAAGGAAGTGGAGTAGACCTGATGACTAAGACCTATCTACAGTATAGGTATCTGTGGATGATCCTAAGAGACCAAGTCTGAAGAGACAGTCCCAGGCAGAGTAGGCCTTATATTTATACCTCTGTGGTGGAACCTGCTAGAACATCTTGCTTACTCAGCCTAGTCAGGTGATCAGGTCATATGACCAA
>NW_024467221.1:502423-504864 GCF_000292625.1 Dacryopinax primogenitus | reverse complement strand
TCAAGTGGAAAGGGGTATCCTCCCTCTGAGAACACTTGGGAGCCTTTAGGAAATCTAGGCAATGCTAAAAAGGCTATTGCAGATTTCCATAGGCTTTACCCCTCTGCTCCCAGAAGGATTTCAGCCATCACCTTTGATAGGCTTCACTTCCAACCACTCATCAACTATACTATACCACCTAAAAGGGTTCTCTTTGATTGGACATCTGGAAAGAAGAAGGGAAAAGCAGAAGAAGGAGTATCAACATGCTGGGACAGCATGTCTAGAAGGGGGGGTGATGTCAGGGCACCAGCTCATTGCTTGGTCAAGAGACATGACTAAGCCTTTATGACATGGAAGTAGCTGGTATACCTTGGCATGTGCTGGAACCTGCTGGAAGGATTGGATGGTCAGGTGACCTGCTGTGCATGGCTGTGCATGACCTCATATGACCTCATCCTTGGTCATATGACCTGATCACCTGACTAGGCTGAGTAAGCAAGATGTTCTAGCAGGTTCCACCACAGAGGTATAAATATAAGGCCTACTCTGCCTGGGACTGTCTCTTCAGACTTGGTCTCTTAGGATCATCCACAGGTACCTATACTGTAGATAGGTCTTAGTCATCAGGTCTACTCCACTTCCTTGTTGCCTGCTTAGACTCTTGGCACTCTTAGGTGAGCAGACTTAGTCAGCCTGTGTTGCCCTAACAGTTTCTCAGCAACCCTCAGATATCAGCTCTTCATCTCCAGCAATGGCAACTACAGCAGCACCATCTGGATCTGATGCCTCAGATAGCTTGATGGCTGCAGCTAGCACAGAAGTGGAAGGAGAAGGAGGACATGCATGGAAGCATAGCTGGAGAACCTAGGCTTGCTTCACATGTGGGGTGCATCTTGACCAGATACATCTGTCTCTGGCATGTCTCACACATTGTCAACTGAATTTGGATACTGCCAATGGGTACCCTTGCACCTTGTGCATAAATGTCCCTACATGGGAAATGAGCAATGATCTCTTAGTGGTCTGCCTGATGCCTCATTGCTGTCAGACTCCCTCTGAAGAACAGGCATGCTATGCCCACCAATCTGCTGATCCTCACTGGCATGAACATTGTCAAGAGCAGAATGCAAGGCAGCAAGCAGAACATTGAGCATGGCAAACTCCTCAACAGCATGCTGAGAATCTTGCAAGAGGACAAGTGCATCAGGCTGTTCAGCAAGCCCATGCAAGACAGAACCAAGCTTCCTGACCCTGGTGGCTGGACTTCCCTGATAGTGCCTCAGTGGCTGGACAACAGCAGGCTATCCTCAAGTGGAACAGGGTGTGTCTTTACTGCCATGCCAGCCTTCTCAGGGAAGACACCAATGACTAGTGTGGGTGGCTGAGATGCTGATGGCTGAGCCCCAGTGGAGAGCCTGCCACATTTTGCTGCAATGGGGGCCAATATCAGTTACCTCCTCTACCACCTTTACCAGAAGAATTTGGCATTCTGCTAGCTCATCCACATATCTCTGAGTTGTCTCACAAGCTCAATAGTCTCTTTGCATTTACGGCTATTAGCACATGAGAAGCTTTCATCAACAACCCTGCTCCTTCCCATGTGGTGCTTACAGGGTGCACTTATCACCATATGCTTGATATAGCAGAGCCAGCTCACTCAATCCACTGGTTTCTCTATGATGTGCATGAGAGGGAGCAAGCAGCTCAAGCTCAGCAGGTGCCTCAGCCATTGCTCACTGCAGTGTCATTGGTGCTCAAACAGCATAATCCATATCTTCATGCACTCCAACATTTTCAGCATGAGGAACTGCCTGATGTTGCAATGTTGAAATTGCCAGAGCATACAGCAGCAGGTGACTTTGCTGCTATAATGCATGCCAATAACAGTATTGTGGTGGATCCATGTAGCATCTTGATCTGGTGCTTGGGTATGTGTGACAGTCTGCTTGGAGGTATGACTCCTGTGCCAGGTGCAGAACAGCCATCCTTTATCAGCATTTTCAGCCAGCATTATGAGCCACTTCAATACCCACTTCTCTTTCCCCATGCAACAGCTGGATGGGGCCTGCTTGGCTATGATGACCCTCAAGGACTTTGTCTGGGTTGTCCTTGCTACCCCCATGGTCTCACCCAAATGCAATGGTATTGCAATCAGCTTCTCACAGAGGATTGCTTCCTCTACTTTGGTTGCCTTGCAAATGGGTATATATGTGATATGTTCTCTCACATGGAAGAGCAGTGCCTGTACTATATTGGCAAGGCACGGGAGCATTAGGCTGCAAGATGCAGAGAACAGAGGGAGGTGTCAGGGCACCAGCTCATTGCTTGGTCAAGAGACATGACTAAGCCTTTATGACATGGAAGTAGCTGGTATACCTTGGCATGTGCTGGAACCTGCTGGAAGGATTGGATGGTCAGGTGACCTGCTGTGCATGGCTGTGCATGACCTCATATGACCT
>NW_024467221.1:497341-502341 GCF_000292625.1 Dacryopinax primogenitus | reverse complement strand
ACATGGAAGTAGCTGGTATACCTTGGCATGTGCTGGAACCTGCTGGAAGGATTGGATGGTCAGGTGACCTGCTGTGCATGGCTGTGCATGACCTCATATGACCTGATCACCTGACTCCAATGGTGAGGTGGGGGATGCAATACACTGCATCCCATGGATCCATTTCTCCTTTTGACCATTCTGTGCCAGCTGGACTGTGATATGTATGCAAATACCACTTTGACTGGCATATGCAACTACCTTTAATGCCTGTCAGGGTCTTACCCTAGACTGAACAGTGCTGGATGGACAGAGTGATGTTTTTGCACATGGGCAGCTCTATACAGCACTTACTCAAGTGCAAACTAGACAAGATAGCATGCTTCTATTAGATGAGCACCAAGACCACACCATGGCTAACTTACAGAGTGCAAGGCTTATGCTTCTGCTTATATAGACTGTACCTCAATTGATACATAGATCCGTGTAGTCTTGCACCTGAAGGGTGCTATGCCCTTGTATAGTACATTAAATACATGCATGCAAGGTATAGGATGCATGAGGCATATTGACTACAGAGCTACATAGACTGAACAAAAGACTTGCAACCCTAACCAAATAGGTATTCTACCCTGGACCTTTACTATATAAAGCACTCACAGAAACAGGACACAGGACACAGGACACAGGACACAAGACACAGGACACAGGACACAGGACACAAGACACAGGACACAGGACATGGGACATGGGACACAGGACATGGGACATGGGAAACAGGACATGGGACATGGGACATGGGACATGGGACACAGGAGATGGGACATGGGACACAGGAGATGGGACACAGGACATATCATGATGGGATATGAGAACTATGTAGCAAATAAAAGACCCTTGCACCTAGAATGATGAGTGAAGCAAGACGGGCTCCCCTAGTACCAATGGGAAGGTGTCTGTTGGGTGAGTTGTAGCTTTTATGAACATGTGGTGACCTGTCACCGCGTGTTCATAAAAGCTTCCGCCATGCAGCGAAAAAGTTGAGTTGACTTTCTCCTCGAGCTCGACGTCCATCCCTTCAGCATCCACACTTCAATCAACATCCAAATTACCATCCATAATGGCAAATTTCAACGGTCTTCCCGCCCTCGAGGCACATCTCAAGTCTCGGTCGTATGTTGATGGGTGAGTGCTGTCAATCTTAGCGTCGTCTTCTTTGCTGCTGCCCTGCACGCTTCCATCGTGTCGCATGCAGGTTCTTCTTCCATTCGAAATGATGATTTACAAGCTATGGTCCGTGTTTCTGAGCGCGATTAGACACCGCATATGCCACGACGACACCTTCAATTCCTAGCTTTCTGATCTCTTCTTGTCTACGTTCTTTCTCATTCACGTCTTATTGACCACTCATTTCCAGACACGTTCCCTCGCAAGCCGATGTTGGTGTGTTCAACTCCCTTGGAAGTGCACCCAGCCCGGCGGAGTTCCCTCATTCCGCGCGTTGGTACAAACACATCCAGTCTTACGCGTCGGAGCACGCTACTCTCCCTGGTGACAAGGCTTCCTCCAGCAAGCTCTTCTCCGCCGCTAGTGCCGTCCCCGCCAAGCCTGCGGTCAAGGAAGAGGAAGAGGAGGAAGAAATTGACCTCTTCGGATCAGATGATGAGGAGGCCGATGCCGAGGCCGAAAGAATCAAGCAGGAACGAGTGGCGGCGTACAACGCGAAGAAAGCGAACAAGCCCAAGGCAGCCGCCAAGTCCGTCGTTACGCTCGATGTCAAGCCTTGGGATGATGAGACGGACATGGTTGCGCTCGAGAGCAGCGTCAGGAGCATCGAGCAGCCTGGACTCGTCTGGGGTGCCAGTAAACTGGTTGCGATTGGGTACGGTATCAAGAAGCTCCAGATCACCCTTGTCATCGGTGCGCCCTTCCCCTTCACATGTGCTGAATATGGAGTAACCGATTTTCAGAGGATGAGCTGGTCTCTTTGGACGAGCTCCAGGAGAAGCTCGCCGAATTCGATGATTACATCCAGTCGACGGACGTCCAGGCCATGCAGAGTGGGTCCCTATTACCGTGCACACTGCCGCAGATTGCTTACTCCTTCCGTGTAGAGTTGTAAATATGGTGATGTACTGTCGCTCACTGGTGGAGGTAGATGAGGTAGATCAGAAGAAACTCCTCTAGGGATTTTGCAGAATGTACCTGTTTCGAATTGCTGTGACAACTTGGCGGTTGGCCAATAATGCGCGCAGTGTCGTTAACGTCCGAAAAAGTTTTCCAGGAGAGACCTGAATATGGTATTCGCTACTGCAGGCTGCTCATCAACAGCATGTGCATCAGAGGATTTACTACCCGGGTGTAACTTATACATGCCTTCGCGGTCATCGTCTTTGCAATTAATCACCTAGTGCGGTACCAGTCTCCTTGCTGGGCAAATTCGATAACAATGTTGGTATTACGTGAGGGCAGAGTTGAAGAGTATTCATGTGGTGATGAGCTTCGAGTCGCAGCCGCGTCCGCCGGGTATCGTTCCTTTCAACCACCATCTCCTCGTTGCACTTTCTACACAATCTATCTCGAATTGCTCAAAATTCACTCAGAGTGTGTATTAATCTTCCATTAAGCATGTAATGAAGGTCGTCCGCCGGCGTATGATGCCCGTCCCATCGTCATCTCCCAGGCTTCAGACCCACCAATCCCATCCACGACACACCTACAATGCACATCGAGCGTCGTCCTTCCTGGTCACTGACCCACGAGAGGAAGATGAGATCCGAGCTCGACTTCGAACGTTCGAGGGCGCCTATTCTCGAACTGCGATGGCGACTTTGGGATACAGCGTTCTGATTCTCAAGCTGTTCAACCGAGAATTCTATCGGAGTGCGTTCACATATCATCAGTCGAACATCTACTCATGCCGCAGTAACAGTCGGTCTGCTGTACGTCATTCTGTCCCTTCTGCTGCTTCTTGTCGAATTCCAGCGCCGTCGACACGCACGACATCAATTTGCGGACGAGGACACAACCCCTCCACCCCCGGGTTCTCGACAACATCCCGAAAATCCGCAATCGTGTCCTCAGCAACGTCGTGACGCCGGAGAAACATCTCATAGTGTTTCTGTACGCCTGCGGATTCTCTCAGGCCTACCCGAGTCGTCTGTTGCATTCAGTTCGCTGCCTGAACCAACTCGCCCCATCACTTCGAACTACCCTCCCATTCGCCGTCTATCTCTCCGTTCCGGAAGCCGCCTGAACGAGCGCAGGGAGCGCGTCTGGGGAGGGAGGGAATTCAAGACCCCCGGATGGATCGTTGTTCTCGTGACGGGCATTGTTGGCATTGTGGAGGTTACGCTGTTCGCATTCGTTTGTGCGCTGTAGGATTTGAGCGTGCTGGTGGCTGGTCAGAGGATATAAGATGTACTCGGGGGATGGGGGGTTGGCAATGGAGCCGAAGCGCGGTGTGTGTTGGCCATGCGGAGACAAGGGCGTCGGAACACGGAGCGACGTGTGAAGCATACGGCACTGTGCGTTGTTTTTTTTCCCTTCCTATAGCGGTATCTGAATTCGCTAATCTAGCTCATCAGCAATCGTGCGGAGAGCCGACCGGCCCACCTATCGACGATAGCAGTGCATCTGACAGTCAGCAACTGCGATCTTTACAACCTACGATTGGTTCATAGCACATGCCGCCCATGTTCCAACACACCGCCAAAACATACCTGTCATGGCCGAGCCCTGTGTCATACAGTGTCCCTTGTTAAACATGTGGGAAAATCGTCCAGGAGCAGTCCGCCTACGATCGTTCCGGTCTATACCATGTCTCCCACGCGCATTCAACGCGTCAGACATCCGAACCCCTTATATCTCCCAACTGCGCGACGACGGCAGTTACTGAATTGGCCAGCCGCTGATGCACACATTCCGACACCAATTGGTTGTTAGGATGCCCGGTGGCGATGACAACCTCAACTGGGAGAAACCACCCACGTTCGTTTCATTGTTTGGTGACACCCTTGCCCATGACTCACGTTTCATCCTGCATCAATCTCGTATTCAATATTGCTCATCAGAGGGTGTAGTATAAGTGTACCGAGACATGCGACTTGGAATCAACGAGCTGGCCTCACTTCTTCAATCTCTCACTACCTGTCACCCTTTACTTGTGATAAACACGTCTGTCACAATCTCACGATCTCCCTCGCCTTAATACTTGCAAGTCGTCGACTGGAACGAACGACATGCGCTTCGTACTCGCCTTTTTTATTGTGTCGATCGCATGGACACCCTTTGCATACCCCGTGCAGCTTCCAAACGATGAAGTCTCGTTGTATAACAGTGGTGACACGTGAGCACATCATCTGACATGTCAGCAGCAACTGATATTCAACTCTCCTTCATTCAGGTGGCAGGGGTACGACGAACCGCCAGGGCGTGGCGAGGGAGAGAATGTCGCCATTGTGCCTCGAGCACCCAGCCGATTTCCTAAACCCGAAGACAAGAAACCTAAAGAGCCAGCCAAGCCACGCGGGGTTGTGCATACGCCTCGACCTGGCCCCGGGCGGTTTCCCAAATCCGACAACAATACACCAGGATTCTTTCGAACCATTGCTGGCTTTTTTCGCCGTACGAAACCCGACCAAGCCAACGCATCACCTGAAAACAAGACACCTAAAGAGCCAGCCAAGCCACGCGAGGTTGTGCATACGCCTCGACCTGGCCCCGGGCGGTTTCCCAAATCCGACAACAATACACCAGGATTCTTTCGAACCATTGCTGGCTTTTTTCGCCGTACAAAACCCGACCAAGCCAACGCATCACCTGAACCGCCTCGTCCGGGAACCCGTAATGCTCTGGGAGCACATCCGCATGAATCCGACCTCCAAAGGCAAAACGCTAGACAATCCCGTAAACCCCAAGCCAACGTATCACCTGAACCGCGTCGTCCGGGAACCCGTAATGCTCAGGGAGCACATCCGCATGAATCCGACCTCCAAAGGCAAAACGCTAGACAATCCCGT
>NW_024467221.1:494406-497114 GCF_000292625.1 Dacryopinax primogenitus | reverse complement strand
GAACCGCGTCGTCCGGGAACCCGTAATGCTCAGGGAGCACATCCGCATGAATCCGACCTCCAAAGGCAAAACGCTAGACAATCCCGTAAACCCCAAGCCAACGTATCACCTGAACCGCGTCGTCCGGGAACCCGTAATGCTCAGGGAGCACATCCGCATGACCTCCAAAGGCAAAACGCTAGACAACCTAACCCATCCCGTAAACCCCAAGCCAACGCATTACCTGAACCGTATCGGCCGGGAACCCGTAATGCTGAAGGAGCACATCTGCATGAAGGTACACAACCTAAGCCATCCCGTGACCCCGAAGCCAACGCATCACCTGAACCGTATCGTCCGGGAACCCGTAATGCTGAAGGAGGACATCTGCATGAAGCCAGGCTCCAAATGCAAAACGCTAGACAACCTGAGCCATCCCGTGAACCCCAAGCCAACGCATCACCTGAACCGCATCGTCAGGCGACCAATGACGCACGACCTCAGCAAGCACTGGCTGTCTCTCCCCAACGACCTCAGCAAGCACTGCCTGTCTTTCCCCAACGACCTCATCGTTCAGGATCATCTCCTGTGCAGCACGTAACCGACCGAAATGAGGAACTGGCTACCTCGCCCGGACGAGAGCGTTCAGCAACATTGCCTGTGTCGGGCGTGACGGACCGAAATGAGGATAAACTCAGTATAGGAAATTCCGTGCTCAGAATGAAGAGACAGACTCGATTGGAAGCTGCTGTCAAGCAGCGGAAAGCAATCAGTGAGAAGCGCGAGGAACAGGAAGCAAACTACCCAGCCCAATTGGGGGAACAGCAGCCCAAGGACCAGGACCAGGAGGCAATCAAAAACTTGTCATCCGATTTGCTCAAAAAGCACATAATCAATGGTAAGGGGGGGGTGAAGGAGAAGGATGTGGTGAAGAAGTGGAAGGATTCGCCGGGGGAAGCGCTTCGATTGAAGCAGAAGTCCAAGTGCGCGGAAGGGATTTGTGAGGAGAAGAAACGTAAGGAGAAACAGGCTAGATTACGTCTGCCTACTTCTGCTCAGGGTCCCCAACCCATCCTTGGTTGGCCGTCCTAGCTTTCCTTGTCGGTACCCCACCTGTGCAGTTGCTAGCACTTTAGTCAATATATATCATGTGTGCTGCAAGTTGCATGTATTCAGGGGATATGGGTTAGAGCCTCCTAGGCTCCCGCACTGCCGCAGATTCAATAGTAACCACCCCTGATCGTGTTTCGTTTCAATCATAAATTGTAGGACACTTAGAAGCAGTTTCATCAAGATCATGTAATAGGCACAAGGACTGAACAAGCTCTGTGTCGTTCCTGAGCTGGTCTCGCTCTCTCCTTCTTGCTTTCCCACATCCAAAGTTGACAAGTGTTGTCCTTCGTCTGGAACGAAGTAACATGCGCCTCACGCACGCTCTGCTCATCGCCTTCATCGCCTTCATCGCCTTCATCGCCTTCATCGCCTTCACCGCCTTCACCGCCTTTGCCTATCCCGTCGAACCTTCTTCGGATAGGAGTCAAGGCAAGCCTTCTGTACATCTATCCCATAACAAGAAGAATCATTGATAACCTTCTCTCGACACAGCCCGGAAGGGGATGGAGGACCGCAATCCACCGAATGTACCCCACTGGACACCCGTCGTCCCAGCTCGCCGTAAGGTTACCGGTGATGAATGGGCTCTGCAGATACAACAGGCTAAAGCAGCGCCGCTCAGCGAGAAGCGGAAGCCGCTAAGCCAGAAGCGGAAGCCGCTAAGCGAGAGAGCCCGGCCCAAAAGCAGCTTAAGCAGGCTCGAAACGATCTTGTGGAGGAAATAAAGTCCGACTCCGAGGCGGATCAGTTCTCCGCCTCCGCCTCCTAGGCTTCAGTCTCCTAGGCCGCATTCTTCTCCTAGGCCTCATTTTCCTCCTGCTCCTCAAGAATCATCTTGGCATCATTCTCCTCTTGTTCCTCCAAGGTTTATATTCGCCTCATCCTCTTCCTCAAGACGCTGGCAAAGCCCAACAGGAGAATATACTCTCGTCGCCAAAAGCTATGAAGAAACAGGAGAAATTAGCAGAGTAACAGAAGGCAATAACCTCGTGGCGAGGTGCGCCCCCGGGTGAGAAGCCCAACAAAGGAAACCCAAACCGGGTAGTTCATAAGCAGTACTCGTTGGAGACCATCGAAGAGGAGGAGGAGGGCAGTGGGTAGCAGATCGAACAATGGAAATGGCACATTCAGCACAGCGGAGCACATATGTAGACAAAATAGTGAGAGTTACGAGTCGATTATTTACAAGCCTTGACGAGGCCAACCCCTGGAAGACGTGTACCAAAAGAGAAGAGGGAAAGAAAGAGGCCGCTGTACACTGTACTGGTCGAAGGCCCTGCGGAACAAGCGGAGGGGAAAAGGTGTGTTGGTACAACAAGTTCAAGAGGACCAAGAGCAATAGGGGAAAAGGGGACAGACGAATAGTGCAAGGATGATGGGGGACACCTGGCGGTTATCCGACCCTCTGTCTCTTCCCATCGGCTGCCGTTTGTCCATCTTCCTCCCTCGCTCGCTTTCGTCCTCCCACACCCGGGTCCCCCTCAACATCGCTCCCCTCTCGCCCGCCCAACGCCTCCAGTCTAGCCTCGAGCTCTTCTACCCTCCTCGCACTCTTTCCCGCTCGTCTCTCTCTGCTCCCAGCGCTTCCGCGTCTCTCAAGCTGCGCTTGCAAGTCG
>NW_024467221.1:489610-493806 GCF_000292625.1 Dacryopinax primogenitus | reverse complement strand
TGCGTTGATAGAAGACGCGAAATACGTACTCGCCGTCCGGCCTTGCCACTGCACTGGGTAGCTGGGCAAGTAGGTGAAGGATCTGTTCGTGCCCCAGGGTCCCAAGAGGTGTTTCGAATCTTTGCCCGGTCTGCAACGCCGCGGTGAGTACCTTGGCAGCATGTCGTTGCTTGTCAACATCGGCGTGCTCGTCCACTGCTGCGAGCTGGTGGAGGATGTGTTCGACGCTGCCGAGAGTGGGAGGAGGGACGGTGGATGCGGGAAGGGGGGGCGGTGCAGGAGAATGAGAATGTGAGCGAGAGCGAGAGGAATGCATTCCCGTGTGGGGATCGGCGGACAGACCAGGATCGATGGATAGTGTTGACATGGTTGGAGACGACTAGTGCAAGGGCGTAGGTCGATGTTGTTGGGAATGCTTTTGACAGCGAACTGGGTGGCAAGAGTGTCGTATATGCGCGCAAAAGTAGTTGTGAGTGACCAGAGAAGGTGCATTCTCCTACGTCTGAGTCTCCTAGGCCTCATTCTTCTCCTACGTCGTCGAACCATCCATCGTCTGTACACTTGGATGGAGACTAAGAGGTGAGATATCAGAACCTTTTAGTCGGGGTGTTGAACAGGAATTGAAGGCAGATTGTCCTGGACAAAAGAGCATGCGCCTAGGTGAGGCTAGGCATATTACGACTACAATCTTCCATTTTATGTACAAATGAGGTATAGCAATTGTGAGTGTTTTGAGGGCAAGATTCATGATGATGGTCGTCTGGAGTAAGGCGGCGTGGACATCAGGACATTACGCTGCGGTCCAACGACCGTGCCATTTCACCTTCGACGTCCACCATTCCATTCCCCTCCCTTATACTCCTGTTGCCTGCGTCGTATTCGTTGTTTCCTTCTTGCTTTTTCTTCCTATAATTCTCTTTGACACTGAATGAACGTCTGCCGCCCATCATGGCAATCACTCTCACTGCCGAACCGCCAGTTAACCCCCCTGCACCCGAGGAAGAGGAGCTCTACTCATCTTGGGCACTCTTCATTCTTTGCATCCTCCTCATCGGCGCGCTGTTCACGAGCTATTACCTACAAATAAAGAGGATCAGAGCCGTACACGAGACCGTAGTGTCGATTTTTGCCGGTGAGCACGCCCTGCGTGTCAATAAGTATCTAGCTAATATACACCACAAGGGATGGTTGTCGGTCTCATCATACGCTTATCACCCGGCCATCTGATAAGAGAAATGCTCGTACGCATCGCTCTCTCGCCTCGTGTGCAGCGCTAATCTTTCTCGCAGACGTTCAAACACACCCTCTTCTTCAACCTTCTCCTTCCACCCATCATCCTCAACTCGGGTTATGAGCTCAAACAAGAGAACTTCTTTCGCAACTTTGGGTCCATCCTCACCTTTGCTTTTCTCGGAACATTCATCAGTGCTGTAGGCATTGGGTGCGTTCCTTTGCTAGCACCTATACGTGCTCTGATTCACTCCTTCAGGCTCCTCACCTACGTCTGGTCCATGCTTGGTCTCGAATCCCTTCGCCTGACACTACTCGAATGCCTCACGTTCGGTACCACCCTGAGCGCGACGGATGCAGTGACGATCCTCGCGATCTTCAACTCGTACAAAGTCGATCCCAAGCTGTACAGCGTTATCTTTGGGGAGAGCATCCTGAACGATGCAGTATCCATTGTCATTTACGAGTGCGCTCCTTACTCTGTCTCCTTATCCACGTTTCTGACCATCATCTACAGTACCCTGACACAGTTTCATGGTGAGGAGGTCCGCATCGCTTCCCTCTTTCATGGTACGGGCATCTTCCTGCTCAGCTTCAGCATCAGCATGTTCCTTGGCGTGAGCGCGGGATTAGGATGCAGTCTCATGCTGAAGCACTCGAGTCTGAACATGTACCCGGGGATTGAGAGCTGCTTGGTTGCGCTCGTGGCATATACTAGCTATTTCCTATCGAACGGGTTGAGCATGAGTGGTGCGTTCCTAGTCATCTCTCCTAAGGTACATCGTGTGATATAGCTTCCCCAGGCATCGTATCCCTCCTCTTCTGCGGTATCACTCTGAAGCACTACGCATATCACACCATGTCTAAACGCACGCAACGCACGACCAAGTACATGTTCCAAGTCCTCGCCCAGCTTTCTGAGAACTTCATCTTCATCTACCTCGGCCTCAACCTGTTCACTCAGGACATCCAAGTCTTCAAGCCTCTGTTCATCATCGTCTCTACCGTAAGCAGCAGTGTGTCATGCTTGTCTCTTCTCACGCCGCATAGATCGCTGTTCTCGCAACAAGATACCTCGCCGTGTTCCCCCTTTCCACGATCATCAACTTCATTTACCGTGCGCGTGGACAGCGGCAAGAAGAACTCCCGCACTCGTACCAGATGATGCTGTACTGGGCCGGGCTGCGTGGAGCAGTCGGAGTTGCGCTCGCAGCCGGGATCAGGGGAGAGAACGCCAACGCACTGCGCACTACAGTGCTCATGGTCGTCGTGCTGACGGTGATACTCCTGGGTGGGACGACGTCACGTATGCTCGAAGTGCTTGGGATCCGTATGGGCGTCGAGGATGACGATGAGTCTTCTGCCGACGAAGCAGTGTTCCCCAACACGCCCGGGTTCGCGGGGACACGCACGCGGTACCCGGGGATGAACACGGCTGCATCGCGAGCTGCGAATATCTATGGTGTGAGCCTGGGAGATGAGAGCACGTTCTCGCTGAACGACTATGATGGTCGGGTGGGCAGGGCAACCGCGCAGCAGAGGGCGATGCTTGCGAGCGAAGACGAGTACTCTGACACCGAAGTGCTGCCGTACCAAGATGCGGCACACGGCGGTGTGGCTTCACCCAGGGAGAGCCAAGGGATTGGGTTGGAGAACATTGCCGATCTCCGAGGGGCGCTGCACATCCCTCGGGACTCGCGCTGGTTTACAGAGATCGACGAGCGGTATTTGCTCCCTCTATTTTCCAACTCTGTCGCTTCCCGCCGATTTCACGCGCGCAAGGCGAGTGCGAGACGGGCGAGGCAGGGTACGGTTGAGGGCACGCCGGAACGGGAGGAGGAGAGTGATTCTGAGATACATGGGCTTGGGGCGGCTGGACGGGGCTTGGGTGTCGGGGACGGGGTGGAGAGAAGCCAGAACTTTGCGGGGAGCGTAAGCGATTTCTTTGTCGCGCTTGGGAGTCCGAGGCTGCCGAGTAGTCCTCGTGGGGAGAGAGAGGATGGGCTGGGGAGAGGAGATGGGCTGGGAAGGGGGCATGAGAGGACTGGGAGCAGACATTCTTGAGTGGATGGGGGGAGGAGTGTAGAGAGTGAAAGAGAGAGGACTTTATTATTGTTTGAGATGTGGATAGAGTGATTTTTATTTTCCCGTTTTACTAGTGATAGTGTTGAGATAGTGCAAATGTGCAAAGTGTGTTCGTTTACCATAAAAAGATTATGAGTCAAAGGCTGGCTCACATGACCCAGACTCCGATAAGAACGGGAGCACGAGGGGTGCACGTGCGATGTATTTGAATCCGGTAATTTGATGCCGTGTGTGTGATAACCTCGTGACGAGGAGTGACAAGGTCACGGCGTGCATGCGGACTCACCTGATTCGCCCTCTTCTTCGTGCCTCTCTCGCCCCCTTCCTCATCGTCCTCCTCCTTCCTCTCGACGACCACCACGACCACCACAACACTGGCGACATCCATCTTACCTTCATAACCACTCCCTCTACACCTTCTCTGGTCACTCACAACTACTTTTGCGCGCATATACGACACTCTTGCCACCCAGTTCGCTGTCAAAAGCATTCCCAACAACATCGACCTACGCCCTTGCACTAGTCGTCTCCAACCATGTCAACACTATCCATCGATCCTGGTCTGTCCGCCGATCCCCACACGGGAATGCATTCCTCTCGCTCTCGCTCACATTCTCATTCTCCTGCACCGCCCCCCCTTCCCGCATCCACCGTCCCTCCTCCCACTCTCGGCAGCGTCGAACACATCCTCCACCAGCTCGCAGCAGTGGACGAGCACGCCGATGTTGACAAGCAACGACATGCTGCCAAGGTACTCACCGCGGCGTTGCAGACCGGGCAAAGATTCGAAACACCTCTTGGGACCCTGGGGCACGAACAGATCCTTCACCTACTTGCCCAGCTACCCAGTGCAGTGGCAAGGCCGGACGGCGAGTACGTAT
>NW_024467221.1:484287-488590 GCF_000292625.1 Dacryopinax primogenitus | reverse complement strand
GTCTGTCCCCTTTTCCCCTATTGCTCTTGGTCCTCTTGAACTTGTTGTACCAACACACCTTTTCCCCTCCGCTTGTTCCGCAGGGCCTTCGACCAGTACAGTGTACAGCGGCCTCTTTCTTTCCCTCTTCTCTTTTGGTACACGTCTTCCAGGGGTTGGCCTCGTCAAGGCTTGTAAATAATCGACTCGTAACTCTCACTATTTTGTCTACATATGTGCTCCGCTGTGCTGAATGTGCCATTTCCATTGTTCGATCTGCTACCCACTGCCCTCCTCCTCCTCTTCGATGGTCTCCAACGAGTACTGCTTATGAACTACCCGGTTTGGGTTTCCTTTGTTGGGCTTCTCACCCGGGGGCGCACCTCGCCACGAGGTTATTGCCTTCTGTTACTCTGCTAATTTCTCCTGTTTCTTCATAGCTTTTGGCGACGAGAGTATATTCTCCTGTTGGGCTTTGCCAGCGTCTTGAGGAAGAGGATGAGGCGAATATGAACCTTGAGGAACAAGAGGAGAATGATGCCAAGATGATTCTTGAGGGTTGTCCTTAGGAGTATGTTCGACGAGGTTCGCGTCAACAAGCCTATATGGCTCTGTTAACTACTCATCGTTTGGATCGGGTGGAGCTTCCTGAGCTTCCTCCTTCTTGCCTTTCCCCCTTCTCAGTCTGTTGTTGAACAAGGTTTTGACTCTTTTGTATGACGCTAAGATCCTTTTTTCTGGTACTAGGCGCTTATCAGGGCCGAAGGGAATGAAGGGTTGAACAGTCTTGTGGGCAGGGTGAAATTCCACGCCTTTCTTCATCCAAGTCTTCTTGCTTGAAATGGGAGGAGTGTGAGGAGTTGGAGTGGAATGATTCTCCTCCCTTGGAATGGGAGGAAGCGGCTTCTCCTTTGAAATGGGAGTGTGAGAAGTCCCCTCCCTTGGAATGGGAGGAAGCGGCTTCTCCTTTGAAATGGGAGTGTGAGGAGTCTCCTCGCTTGGAGTGGAATGAGGCTTCTCGCTTGAAATGGGAGTGTGAGGAGTCTCCTCGCTTGGAGTGGAATGAGGCTTCTCGCTTGAAATGGGAGTGGTAGGAGTCTTCTTCCTTGAACTTGGTTGAGACGGTATCTTGGTACCTCGACCCTCCAACCCGGCATCGTCGAAGGCATCGATATTAAAACCCCTCTCTCTACATCTAGGATCGGAGTTTTGTTACATCAGTCAGGCATGTTACAGCACACGAAGGGCTCATCGTCCAAAGGCAGCACATCACGGGGCCGATGGATTGGATAGGCTATGGCTGACGTAACGAGAAGGGAAATGAGTAGTGCCAGAGCTCGCATGATGATTTGAGTCTAGAGGATGATATATTGTTGGCAACAGATAGTGGGTTAAAGAGATAGAAAAACTGGAATATGTCGTGACCAGCACGAATCAAATGAGGGCAGGGAGAGTTGAAGCCAGCTTGCGAGGCTACCCGTCCGTTTGATGCTGTTGATATAAGGTAGTGATCAGACACTGCCCAAAGCTGAGTCACAGGCTGATGCACAAGAGCGAGGGCGACCATCTCGGTGGGATGGAGGGATTCCTCTTCTAAGCAAACGGTGTTAGTCGAGTGCTGTACAAACTGGCCTCATTGCCATGTATAGGCTGTGGAGTGGGCGAAGCGCGAAACAGAGGAGGCCGATGCAGTGTGTTCATCTTGGTGCCAAGAAGGCTGTGCAATGTCAATTCCACGAATCCAGTGTACTCCCACATCCTCTTCATTCCTTTCCTCAAACGCTGCGGCGAAGGCCGATGACTGCGCCCCTTTTCTTCGCGGTGGCTTGTGTCGAGGAGGCCGTCCTGGGCCTGTCCTGGTTGCGGGCAGGAGATTAGAGCGAGAGTGTGATGGGTCGATTGCACGAAGAAGGCGATGCGGATGAAGGGGTTGTATATGTTGAATAGCCGGTAACGGACGGATTGAGTTGGATTGAGGTATTCGTGAGTGATGTGATTCGACAAAGCTAGCATATAAGGCGCACGTCTTATGTGTTTTTGTGCTCTCTGCCCTACTGACATGCACCCAGATTGACTACTACTGGACGACATTGTCTCTCACTTACCGCGCTACATGTGGGTATGCCTTACCACGACATCCGCCTCTCGGTTCACTCTCTCATTTCATCGCTCCTTCACATCCGTCTACACCCTCTGCCTTGGCTTTCTGTCCAACCGGTCCGCCGCATCCCGCAACAGTGCCAACAGGATAGAGGTGGATGTCGCTGTACCAAAGGCTGGTGTGTTCCAGCCATCTCCTCTTTCTCTGGGATCCTGCTGGCGGACTCGCAGAACTGTGTCCGTGTGCGGTTGGAAAACGATCGGCGGATGGCTAACGGCATCGATTTTCCACAATCCTGGAGCAAGTCGTCATCTCCTGAAGGATGATGAGGTGGAGATCGGCGTTCGGACCAACAGTTGCTCTGTTCTGGCGGTGTGGATCACCGTGCGCGTTTGTACAGGGTAGGGGAATGATATTGTCACTGATGTTGAGTAGTGCGCGAGGACGTTAGTCGTGGCCGAACCAAAGGTTGCAGTACGAAGGGGCGACAATGTCAGAGGGAAAAGATCGCCTCTTATTATAGAGTACTGCGTCTCATAGGGTTGAATACATGTTATCTTTCGGTGAACAATTCGCTCTGCATCCCACCAATATGTGCAAACATGGAAAGGGAAGAGATATTGGTCCGTTCGGGATGATGGCAAAAGTTCCGTCTTTTTCTCACAATCAAGACCAATCACCCTTGGCGAAAACCCTCAGAGACTCCTCTGTTGAATACGGCCGCAACCGATCAACCGATCAACCTGGGCCTTAGTCTTTTTCTTTGCTGCTGTCGCGTCGCTAACGACTTTTGCTTGTGTTTCTATCTCGTTGCTGAATTCCGATTTCTGGAGTGGATCCGTTTCTTCTTGATGAGCACGGGTAAGGGTTGCGAGGTGCTTTTTTGCAGTAGCTTCGTTACTCGTGGCCTTCCCATGTGCTTTCTTAGCTGTGTGCAAGTTCCATACCAATTTTTGGCGACTAGCATCGTCCTTCTTCTTTTCGGCATGCTCAGCAATTTGTTTCTTCTGCTTGTATACATTCTGTGCGTGCTTCGCCTTCGACTTGGATGCATGCTGATGTTCTTTGTAGCGGACCTTCGCCTCATCACGGTCCTGCTCTTTGGATTTCCAATCTTCCTTAGCTGCAGTTGCTTGAGCCTTTAGTCTTGCGGTCGTTTCATGGGGACTTTCGTCGGCGAGCTCCTGTTATTTCTTCTTCTTAAACGACCCAATGCCGCTGGAAAATTTGTCCACAACGTTTTTAAAAAACCCGTCCCGCATAGCGAGCGCCTTGTGAACATACATTTCGTCGATAGTGCTTCTCTGCCTGTATGTCAAATCAATACTCGAGTCTCCAGTAGCACAACAATGTGCGATGAATGGTTGCTCACAAGGCATATTCCCCATCAAAGGATTGTGTTCCGGAGGGTGCTGGGATCGGATGTGCAATGACTGAGAGCGATAAGATCGCCAAAAGGACGGACGGGATGCGCATGATGCCAGAGTTGGAAGAAGTGAACGCTGATTGCACAAGTAAAGTCGCTGAATGACATCTACAGTCGTGCAGACCCATGACGCGGCCTGGTGAAAAGGTCCGCAGCCTGCCGGCCCGCGTCTAGGCATGAGGACCCTGACCAGGCCACATCAGGCATGGCCATTGCTTGTAAGCATGGGCCCATCATGATAATGCTGAACCAGTATAGATATAGATTAGCATTAGTTACCAGTATGTACAATTATGAAATTAAATGATCATTGCAACCCATTATGCCCCCAGATGACCAGTATACCCCTTGACAGGTCATTGTGCTCTGGGGAATCACTGCAGGAAGCTGTCTCTGTGTGTGTCAGGTGAAAGGGTCTTGTGTCAGGTGAAACAGACTTGTGTCAGGTGAAACAGACTTGTGTCAGGTGAAACAGACTTGTGTCAGGTGAATTATTGAGATCAATTAATGTACAGTATATACAAAAAATTAGCCAATGCGTATCTGAACATCAAGTTCCAAGATTAATGAGCTAATTATAAGAAATTTTCTTGCCTTTAGCAGCAGCCAGCTCCTTTCAGGCCTCTCTCATGCATGCCTGCACTGACCTAACATGCATCCAGTGTGCCAGGTCCTCCTCCAACACCTTGATCATCTCCTGCCCAGTCTTCTCTGTTCCAATGTTCAACAGTTGCTGAATGATCCATCAAATATACTTGCAAGCCTCTTCTTGGTGAAGGTTGCAGACAAACTTGAAG
>NW_024467221.1:479426-482934 GCF_000292625.1 Dacryopinax primogenitus | reverse complement strand
ACATGGAAGTAGCTGGTATACCTTGGCATGTGCTGGAACCTGCTGGAAGGATTGGATGGTCAGGTGACCTGCTGTGCATGGCTGTGCATGATCTCATATGACCTCATCCTTGGTCATATGACCTGATCACCTGACTAGGCTGAGTAAGCAAGATGTTCTAGCAGGTTCCACCACAGAGGTATAAATATAAGGCCTACTCTGCCTGGGGACTCTCTCTTCAGACTTGGTCTCTTAGGATCATCCACAGGTACCTATACTGTAGATAGGTCTTAGTCATCAGGTCTACTCCACTTCCTTGTTGCCTGCTTAGACTCTTGGCACTCTTAGGTGAGCAGACTTAGTCAGCCTGTGTTGCCCTGACAGGGGCTACCCATGTCCCCCCCTTCCCAGCCCTCCATCTTCTCCCAGTGCTCATTGAGCATTGATTGTCCATCTATGCAGCTGTGTCAGGTCGATTCCTCATTGGTTCCCTCACAACTTACCTGCACCAAAGGTGGGATCAAAGCTCTCTGCTTCTCTGCTCACTCTTGAGAGCTCAAGCATCTTTGTAGTGGCTGCCTCATTTGAAAATGGAGCCTGTACCATTGGCAGAGAGGCAACAGTATCTGTGTCAAGTGAAGATAAGATGATTAGTAGTTGATCTGGACCAGGTTAACACTTGACACTTACCTGTCTGGTACCTCAGGCCCACCTGTGCCTCCACCTCTCCCTCCTCTACCCAAAGCTCCTCTCCCTCCTCTATCCAAATCTCCTCTTGCAGCTTGTGCTGCTCCTCCTCCAGCTCTTCCACAATCTCCAGCACTTGCATATACACCCAGTGTGGCTCCATCCTCTCCTCAATCTCATAGGAGAGGTCCTGCTCCATGACCAGCTACTTGATGCAGCCAGCCTCAACATGCTCAGCTTGCCTTTAGATGCACCTGTAAATAAAGTATTGGTCAATATAATATGTCAAGTGAAAAAGAACTTACTAGAGCGTGCCATGTGCACAGAGCTGCTGCTCACCCAACCCACCACTCCATCCCTCTCCAGGATGACTAGACTCTTGTGCACTGGATGATGCACCAGAGACCAGCATCCAGGCACCTCAGAGTGGAGATCTGGGCAGAGAACCCACTCCTCTTCAACTCCTCCCTCCCCTCCTACATCCACCTTGGCAAAGGCATGCAGTGCCTTCCCTGCCCCATCCTTGACATAGATGTCCCCCAGAGCCCCAATGGCATCATCAGGCAGCGCCAGCTGCCACCCCTTGTTGCAGCAAAAGATGTGGTATGACTTGCAAGTGCAAGCCATACCATACTGCAAGGTTGCCTCTGTGACCTCATCTGTATGCATGTGTCAGGTACATTCCACTTGACACAAGACAATGTACTTACATTTTCTCAGATGCTGATAGGGGGCAGGGTTGAGCATTGTTGGTTGTTTGCTGTTAAAAGGATATGTTTGAAGTTGAGCAGAGAGCAAGCAGAGTAGAGGGGGTGGTGGCAGCAGGTGGTGTCAGGTGGCCTAAGCTGGCCTCAGGTGTGGTTAGAGTTGATCAGACCACACAACAAGAGGGCACAAATGCTTCCATCAGGGTCCAGTCAGCTTCTGAATGCATCTGGCCTTCTCATTATTGGGAGAACCATGATTCAGGGTCCTAAGAAGCATCGGGTGCTTCTTGGGACCCTTACCTGACACACTGCCAGTTGTCGGACCAGCTCATTGTCAGGTTATTGCATTCAGGCATTAATAAAATGAGTGACTTACCATGAATCCACTATGTTACATTCATTCACCTGACACTCTTAGTTGGTTCATACAATGTTTAGTGCACCTGACACAGCACATGCAGCCCATCTTCACATTCCTAGCACTGGTCCAGGTGACACTCCCTGGCTTATCTAATTATCACGCTATGAGTGACATGGAAACTGAAGGGGTGGCTCTAAGTTACACACCTGAACACTGATATTGGGGTGGATTGAACAGGCCTGGGTCTCTTCCAATCTATGCATGATGACGACGTCTCTGGGTATCATCTCTGGTGCCTGATCACTTTTGCCAGCGAAATTCATCATTTCACCACCCTGTCAGGGCACTGCTTGTTACCACCCCTGGCCACCCATTTCGCCCTAGGAGCAATGAAACAACAAGCCCCTGGAACTTCCTGTGCTGGTAACTGCCTTAGGATGATGGCAGTGGCCATACAAGACATTGTGCAGAGGACACCACAAGATTGCTGTGTCCAGACACTTGGGGTGAGACATAGCAGTGCTAAAGGCCCCTACTGGGAGTAGTGGGACGCAAGATGACACTTGTAGGAGTCTCCACAATTTATTGGAAAGGTTTGGGAGGCCTAGGGGTGTTGCTAGGACATCTATCTGACACTTGTAGGAGTCCCCAGAATTTACCTGGACTTCTGGGCTTCTGGTGAACACCTACAAGGTATATAAACAGTAGTACAGTGACACTGTATCCCTCAGATTTGATCTCTGAGGAAACTCCTTAGTCTACAAGCAGTTTCTAAGTCATCTCATCATCTTGAACCCCCTTCTACACACACCTGAACACCCTGCTCTCAGAAACCTGCCTTGACTCCACAACTCTTCCTACACTTTTCAGCTATCTATAACCAACTTATAACACCCCCTGGGACCCCCCCAATAATCCAGCTGGCCCTGGTGATGTGGATATTGACTAGTACTGCTGGTTAGAGCTGCTTTCAACCACAGTAGACCCCCCAGCACTTCATCTATTGTTTGAGATTAGTGTGTGGCAACCTTGCTAGACCTAGTGCCCTCACACACCCTTCATGTCCTTATTGATGTGCACCTCGACCACCTTCTTCTTGTCAGGTACCCTTTCTTGGTCCACAAGACAAGACTAGTATCACTCAGCAAACCTGCAAATGCCTGATGTCAGTTCGTGGACCTTCAGTAATTGTACCAACCAGGGCCATAGTCCACCAGGGGGGAATCATCTTCTGATTCAAACTCATCATCCTGCAGTGTCAGGTCACCTGATGCTTTGCCATTCACTGTGTCAGGTGAGATGTCCTGAGGAAACATGGAGTGCTTCCTCCAATTCTGCATGTTCTTTGAGGTTAGAGAAGAAGGATCAGAGTACAGATGTCCTGCCCCCCCCCCCACGATAACACATGGCCATATCACAGTCAACAAACCTGCTTCTGGTTCCCATCCCAGTGTCAGGTGGAAGCAGTGCACACTCACCTCATCACATAATAGGCCTTCCAGTCCATATGCACATCAGCTTGTTTCCTCTTCAGAAGAGACAACTCTGATGCAGAAACATCATCAGGGCTGCTGTTGAAACATGGTACCAAGTGGCACAAGCAGATGACTGAGGATGGGTCCACAAAACCATATGCATCCTCATTGTCTCCAGACACCCAGCTGTCAGGGCAACACAGGCTGACTAAGTCTGCTCACCTAAGAGTGCCAAGAGTCTAAGCAGGCAACAAGGAAGTGGAGTAGACCTGATGACTAAGACCTATCTACAGTATAGG
>NW_024467221.1:442411-478309 GCF_000292625.1 Dacryopinax primogenitus | reverse complement strand
CAGGAGCTGGTGAAGAAGCACATTGGAAGATGATGGCATGGATTGACTGTTGGAGGGTGTTGGAGATGTAGATTCAGGCAGGGAAGTCTCCTGCTCAGCCAGTGACACAGTACAATTCTTGTCCAACATGGTCCCTCTGATAATGCAGATTTGATGTCCCCAGTGAGTAAGCCTTCAAGATCCTGTTGCAGATTGGGTATTGAAAGTGGTTTCATGACATACAGTTGATAAATGCCGAAGGTGTTGGGCTGCATACACCATGGCTGTAATGAAAGCATGGATTTGGTTGACTGGACCACCTGACACAAGGATGTGTCAGGTGGTTGTGCCAAGCTGAGATTGACCTGAGATAGTGGGGAAGGGGTGAGGGGCATGGCCAGAGTACTTCCAGGGAGTCTTGCTGAGCTCTCTGGGAGCTCATCCCAAAATCATGCAGGAAGTTGGCTACAATTGATCTGCCTGGACTGTGTCAGGTCCACAGGCATGGGCTAGTTGAGCAGTGGAACAGGAAGGTTGGCAATTGGGACATAGTGCCAATGGGCAGCTTCAGGAAGAGGAGTGGTAGCTGATTCATCATGCAAAGGAAGTAAAGGGGTAGGTGGACTGCTTATTCCTTCAAGTACCTATCAATATGGTGTTGTGTCAGGTGCAGCCACCTGACACAAGTTGTCCAACATACTGTGTCTGGATGGGAGGGACCATCCTGCAGAGAAGAGGACTCTGGCATGGTGCTGCAATGGAGTCTGGCTTTTTTTCTAGCCTGGTGGGCAGCCAATTTGAGAGCGTATCCATTGGCCCCCTCCTGATCTTCAGCAACCTGAAGATAATAGGCAAAACACTTGTGTTGATGGACCAAAAGCTTTCCTCTCTCAGAAAATGATGATCCACAGGTGCAACAATATCCAAACATGATGGGTAGGGCCAGTAGATGAGATGACATGGGGGCCCCAATGCATTGACTGATTGGTCTGGGAGTCGAGCATCAGGGAAGGTCAGCTTGATTAGTCATATCAGTGGCACACATGTGGAGGGTGTGGAGGCAATTGCAGGTGGCATGGCACCCACAATTGACTGAGCCCTGGCTGGACAGGCTTGTGTCAGGTTATGATATCACCTGACACACATGATGGAGATGCATGCTATGGGTGATAAGGAAGTTTATGAGACATGCTGTGGCACCCTACAAATGGTGAGTGGGCCTGGTCATCCGCTGCCATTTCTTCTACCCACATTCCTCCATCAGGATGAGCTCCACCCTTGGAAGCCCAGTCAACTTCACAATGCCACCTTCTTTATCTGGTGTGCAGACCTTGTCATCTGCTGACAGCCTCCCTCCTCTGGGCTCTCCCCTGCCATCCTCACACTCTTCTCCCAACTGTTCTTCCCTGTTGGCATCTCCAATCAGGATCTTACAACAGCACATAGCCAAGCGCAAGAGCACAGGGAGGAGTTGGATGCAGCTGCCAAGCATGCCAAGCAACCCCCCTTTTGTTCCCAAGCACCTGACACAGCTGACCTGACACTCATAGAATGGAAGGCTGCACCTTTCGCAGCAGTGGGAAACATGTTGGCAGAGCACTCACACTGTTTGGTAATGTGGAGGAAATCCTAAGAGATGGGAGGGAATGGTTTGAAGTGGAGGATGTTGGGGAAATTGACAAAGATGAGTAAGTGGCCTGCCTCTGTCATGATGCCATGAGCTGAATGACTGATTGCCTGGTGGGCATAGAGTACAAGAAAACATCAGGATATATCATGATATGGTACTGGTAATTCCTGAGATTGAGGATGAGCTAGCATCATGCACACATGGGATGTTGACTGAGCTTGCAAGTTGGGTAGGTCTGGTGAGAGTTCACTTGGCACATTGCTGACTCCATGGGCAGATCAAAAGCAGCCAGGCCATTGGCTGCACTGACAACACCTTGACATGCAAGGATATAGCTATTGATATCCTGGCAGTTGTAGAAGGCTCTGCCATGGCTACAAAGGGACTAGATCATCAGCAGAAACTTGAGCAAGGGTACAATCATCCACTGACTGGCCAGTACATATGTCCTGTGGAGCTAGCAGCAGAGTGGGATGATCCTCAATTGACATAAGCCATCAATAAAAGTAGACTGGAAGGAGACTAATCAAGCTACATCAGGGTGCAAATGAATTAATAGATGCCCTGAAAATGCTTATGTGTTGTCTTTATGAAGGATGATGGCCCACCCTTGGCAAAGCTGACAACAAATGGCCTGCCAGGTTCACCTGACACAGGCATGAGCATTTGCCCATCAGGGTCACCAAGGATGGCTAGGAATGCCAGGGTTCACCCAATATGGACCCAGAGAAGTCATACTGACAATGTCTTACCAATGTCACCCAGAAAGGCAGAAGCTGACCTGGTTGTGTCAGGTGGGATCTGTCAAGGGCATGCTGACACCACCTGACACTAGATGCCCTGTCATGCCAGCTGCTGGGCCCTGATGCTCAGCTTCACAAAGCACAGTCTACATTGCCCTGAGGCCAGCAGTCTGATGGAACCTTATGTATTACATGCATTACACTAGTTGTGTACTTGATGCAGGGCCTACTCAGGCCTGACGAATGCCATGTCAGGTGGCAGGCCCTGATGAGCATGACAACCCTGATCAGGGCATGCCCATGCCTGGGCATATCCTTGCACAACTGTGGATGGAAGAGACAACACAGAAGAAGGTAGGTGTGACCAGCATGCTGAACTGTTTGAAAGAAGTGCAATGTGACCAGCACAATTGGGAGGGGAGAGAGGAGTTTGTGAGGCCAGTTGACCACTACAAATCTATCTTATAGCCTTGGGGGGAGGCTTTGGCTGCGGCATATTGGAACGACTTACAGTCCCAGGCTCAGTAATGCCTCACTGCCCTATGCACATTTGCCTATCGATGTGGCTGTGCAACTTGAATTATTAATGCAGTTTCAAGCATCCGGTGACATGCTGTTTGGTTGACCAATTTTTTCAGCCAAACCATGCCATGTTGAACTATTGGATGACATGCCAGATACCAAAAGTGGAAGCAATTTAAGGAGATCTCTATGATGATCACGTGCAGGAAGGGTGCCTTGTGCTTTTGCAGGGGGCAAATGCCGTCTCGGCATGTCTCGTGTCTTTGTGACGCGTTTTACGAGACAGGCGGCAAAGGGTGGCGAGACCGTCGGAGTTTTAAATCGGGCTCCGCGAAGGCCGGCACGAGCAGAGGCCGCGTTTTAGGGGTACGAAGGGGCGACAATGTCAGAGGGAAAAGATCGCCCCTTGTTATAGAGTACTGCGTCTCAGGGTTGAATACATGTTATCTTTCGGTGAACAATTCGCTTTGCATCCCACCAATATATATGCAAACATGGAAAAGGAAGAGAAATTGGTCCGTTCGTGATGATGGCAGAGTTCCGTCTTTTTCTCAGAATCAAAACCATTTACCGATGGCGAAGTCGTTCAAAGGCTTCTCTGTTGCATACTTCTCCCACTCAGCAACCTGGGCCCCAGTAACTTGCTTTGCTCTTTTCGCTTCGCTAACGACTTTTTCTTGTTCTTTTATCGAGTTGCTCAATTTCGATTTGTAGAGGGGATCCTTTTCTTTTCGATGAGCACGGGTAAGGATTGCGAGCTGCTTTTTTGCAGTAGCTTTGTCGATCGTGGTCTTCGCGTGTGCGTCCCTGGCTCTGCCCAAGTTCCATACTGATTCTTGGTGATGAGTGTCGTACGCCTTGTCTTTGGCTTCCGCAGCAAGTTGTTTTCTTTTCCTGGGGGTACTCCCTGCCTGTTCCGCATGCGAACTGGATGGATGGGCTCTGTTTTCGTGGCGTCTTTGGTAACCCAGACGCTCGCGCTCTGCGTCGAGAAAGTCTAGACGAGAGTTAATTGCTGCGTTCCTTAATCTATTGGTCGCGTCATTGGGATTTTCGTTATGGAGCGCAAGCTTTTTGTAGTTTTGATTGTTCGACCCAAAGCTGCTGGAAATCTTGCTGGCAAGTTTCTTCAAAGCCCCTTCCCGCACAACGAGTGCCTGGTCATCATACAGTTCGTCGACGATGCTTCTCTGCCTGTATGTCATGTCAATACTCGAGTCTCTTGCAACGACATAATGTGCGGTGAACGGGTGCTCACAAAGGATATTCCTCGCCAAAGGCTTGTCTACCGGAAAATTCTAGGATCGGATGGGCAAAGACTGAGAGCGATAAGATCGCCAAAAGAAGAACGGACGGAACGCGCATGGTGCTAAAGTTGTAATGTACAAGTATAGTCGCTAGATGAAGAGGCGAGACGGGCGGAAGGTAGATGTGACCAGCACGATGAACTGTTTGATGCCAGGGTGACCAGCACGACCGGTAGGTGGGAGAGGGGTTCGAGACTAACTGAGGAGAGCCATTTGAGCTAGGAATGTATCTTGTACCCTCGAGGCGAGGTGGTGAAGCCCCCGGGTGTGTTGGCTACGGTCACAGACTCAGTCATGCGCATGACTGTGCCCCATCGTCGCGGAGAACCTGCCGGTCAAACGTTGATGCGTTACGATCGTCGCCATGTGGCACAACCGGTTGCCCAAAAAACTTGCTTCCACTACGTTTACCGACCAGAGCTAGTTGAGCTGAGCGAAGAGGTAGGTAGGGAAGGAGATGGGCCTCAAACAGGTGCCATATACACATTCGAAACGCCTATGCATGCGGCTGTGCAACTTATATAATATTATTCATGTTTCAATATTGCATCCGACGCCCTGTTTGGTTGACCAATTCGTACAGCCAGACACCTTTCCACGCCCCACTGAGGGAACCATGCCATGCATATCGAACTATTCGCCACTCACACGAGTTCTCACGCTCAGAAGGCAAACGGAGACGCTACTTGATGCTACAGTAGTGGCATAAACTATTGCACGCGTCCCTGAGTGAAAGGGCTTACGATGCCCTTTTGCTCCCAATACATACACTAGATCAATGTATTACTAGCTAGTAGTAATACAACGTGAGTGTACTAAGAGAGAGAGAGAAAAGGGTGGCCTACAGCCACCCGCTACGTGTAAGTCCATTGGACGATCTGATCGCGCTAGAGGCGGTGTTACCGTATATGGTAAGTACGGGGATATCTACGTATCCCTTACACTAAGCGATTTCATATATATAGTTTACCATCGGAGATAATGCACATATACTCCAGGGAGCTAGTGCACTATATCCAAGACTGAAAGCGTTCTTCGAACAATAATTTTCATGTTATTGCACTTCTTGGCAATCATTTCCAAGAAAATAAACTCACTTTTGAATCTTGGTTTTTGGATCATTCTGTCACCTGAGTCAACCAGTTTCTAATCCTTTGAGGCCTGACTGTGCTGAAACTGTCCCTTCCCTCTTGCCTAGGTAAAGCATTTTCTAATGAAAGTCTCCCCACTTTTTTTGAAAGGGACTAATTCAGAAAGAAGTATGCGAAGCTCCAGCTTATTGTCCGGAGAGAGCTTTCAGTATTGGATATTGTGCAAGAGTTCACTGGAGTATGTGCATTACCTCCAACCGTAAGTTATATGTGAATTTGCTCAGGGACAGGGGCAATACTTTACGCTGCTACTGTATCTATAGACTAGGAGAAAACGGTACAAATAAGACAACGTGTGATGGTTTTGAGAGGAACTGACACAATAAATTAGCTGAGCACTGATACTGATGATTATATATGAGACGATCGACAAGAACTGTAGCTTGCGAGATGCACAGACGGATGTGGATGTTGTGGAGTACATAACTAATGGTGAATATATGCTGGAAACGAGAAAGCGTGGTGGAAAAGGAAACGCATGTTGGAAACGGGAAAGTATGAATAGGATGCTCTCGACCGATTCTAAAGAGTACATTAACAATGATTCCGTGGCTGAACTTCATGAGGAAGGATTGCCCAAAGCCGCAGAGGATGAGGGTATGACTCCGGGGGTGCCCTTGACACTGTTCAGCCACGTTGGAACAGAAACAGGGTGTGTGACGTAATCTTGACCATCGTGCAAACCGCAGAGCGGCGGGGTATCGTTATCCACGTCTTCATGTGGATCACACCGGCCGGGATCTCCATGATGGGATTCGCAAGAGCAAGCTTCTGACGCGCCATCGCTATTGAGATCTTCTATGACTTCGAAGTCATGAGCATCCTGCAACATATCCAACAACAACAAATTGGACGGATGAAGTTTTGCCATCTGCAGAGGGAGTGTAGGTGGACCTTCCGCAACGGCGTCAACATTGCAGTTTGGATTGAGCTCAACTCGTCGTTTCTTCCCGCCGTGATCGGCGCCCGAATCGGAAACCCGTTTCGCACCGGATGTTGATGATGGAAAACCGCCAGATCCCGGCTCGTCGAATGATGATCCTTCGTCGATGAAAGGATTGTCGAAGAAGCTTTCTTTCGAGGGCGGATTGGGGTCATCCGGGCCATCCAATACGGATTCTCCATCAGTATCAACTTCGTCGTCTCTGATGCGCTTGCATTTATCCAACCACGCATCCAGCACTTCGCATATCGAATTGTGACGTTGGATTTGTGAGGGTGAGAGGCGGTCCGCGTTCTGCAGGTATCGGGCCGATGCCGCCAAGCAGACCAAATATGGATGTGCATGATGGTAAAACGTCGGGAGAATGCCACCATTGGCATCTCGATACACTGATTGAGTATCAAGCCTATCTGGCTGGAGCAGTTTCGGAACGTAGATATCAAATTCGGAGTGATGGGCAGGTAGTCGGGTCGGGGGGTGCTTCCGAATGACGATAGGACGGACCAAGTCCGGAAACGTGGCTATTTCATATGCAAACCACTTGGCCTGGATGGTGCTGTCCTCGGAATTGAAAAACTGTGAGATGGTAAACATCAGGAGAAGATCACAGAACACGACACAGCCAGCCGCACGTACATCATGGTATTCAGGTTGTTCGTGAGTCTCGATGTAGGATTTCAAATGGTCGATAGTCGATTGCGCAGGAACGAAAGTCCATTGAAGCCTGTCAAACGCGCCATGGAGGCTGGCATCCACTGTCAATTCGTGAGCATACATCTGCGTGCAAGCGGATGGGTCAATTACTTGATATCAAATTCCGCCTGGAATGTACATTCATGAACAGGCTCCGTCTCCGGAAGGCTTGATACTAAATCCATTCAGAAAACGAATACAACAAGCAGAATCGGAATCACTTACAATTGCAGGACCGATGCTGCTAGGTATGATATGACAGACTTGGATCATAGAATCAGATTCGCGTGTAATCGCACATATCTTGCCATCAAGTCGATAAAGCGCGTTCTTGTTCTTTTGGGGACAATCCGAGCCAATGTTGAATTCACCTCGAGGCATCTGGAACAAGAAAGGGTTTTCCTTCTTATTCCTCATCAGATCGGACTGAGCAGGATCGTAGGTAGTACGGGAAGGCCCTTGAAGAGTCATTCCGGGAAAAGGTACTGTGGCGAATGATGAAGGTGAGGGGAGAGGCGCCTAAAGCGCAATCACGGAGGCGCGACACGATATCAAAGCGCAGATTCAAGAAGTAGTGTCATATCAGAAGACGCGGAAGGGCCAACAAGTTAATGGCGATGCTTTGTACCCGACTCCTCTTGCGTGACTGTGCCGTTTCTGCCCTGACTTTGCTATTATAAGCCAGATATTCAGTGACGTGCAGAGCGTCCTGACAGCGAAAATCTGGCACGACGGTCTCGTGTAAGGCTCTGATCCTCTTTTTTGTAGGTAGTAGCTCGTGAACAGCGCGCCGATGAGGAGGATGCAAAGAATGAAGAGGGCCCAAAATGAGTAACCTCCGGTGCAGGCAGTGAGAGTGATCGCCATGATGAGCGGCAGACGTTCGCCCCGTCGCAGAGTGTTATGAAAAACAAGGCAAGAAGGCGGCAACAAACGCGACGCAGGTGACAGTAGAAGGTTGTGTGCCGTAGAAAGCTGTGAGGGGAATGGAATGTCGAAGGTGAAATGGTACGATCGACTGAACTGTACTTCTTCAGATCCTTCATGTCCGTCTTTCAGGCTCGAAGAGGCCGGGTTGCAGGACGTCGACGACGCTATCATGATTGTCCATCCAGCCAATTCAGTTACCTTTCCCCACTTCTGCCCGCAAGAGGACATCCTCGTCCTGTAACAGGAACACCGTACATACAGCACTTTCATGTCATGCAATTCCTCGCTTTATCCCTACCCACTCGTTTCCTCCTTAGGCGTATGTTCCACTTAACGTTTGCACATGTGGAAGGCGCTACGTGGGCATCCAGAGGCACAAATTGCCCATTTTCAAACTGCCCTCCCGCAGACCTTTGGAAGGACCGACTACCCCGCTACTGGGTCCCTCTGAGGCCCGAACGACTTCCTGTTCCGGATCGTTGGTGATCGTACACCCGTGCGTCTTCCGTTCCAACCCGATCCAGACATGAGCAGTGCACATTCCCGTTAATACGCGCATTAAACGAGCACATTAAGCTCAAAGCCTTCTACATCAGCTCCAGCTTCGCACGCATACAGTACCTATCGCATATGCTTTCCTTTCGCCCGCCGTTGCCTGCTCTCCTCAGTGATGACCACCTTTCCCGCCTTGGAAGGCACCGCATGCATCTTCTTCTCTCTCTGTTTCTCCACTTCATGCAATGTGTTACTGGCGGCTACGCGGTCCGGGGGGTGTTTTGCGTCTTTGGGCTTATGTGATTGGGCCTGGGCGTGCCTTTCGTTCTCGAGATCAAACCACTTCACAGGTTGCTGAGCTGTCCGCCTCTGTTCGCGAGCGACGACCTGGGCTACTCGTTCCCTTTCTTGCTCTGCTGCGGCCTTGGCTTGCTCCTCGAACCAGTTCCTGATCTTCCCGGGGGCTTCGAGCCACCTGAAAGGCGGTTTAGGGGGGTCGAGGCTCGGCGGGGCAGGGGGAGGGATGGCGAAGTAGTTGCGGATGGTTGGGTTTGCCAAGAGCTGGGATTGCAGGAGCAAGAAGGCGTTGTTGGTTAGGAAGTACAGACAGACGGCTTGAGGTTGCACGATGGTTATGAAGGCGAAGAGGACGACCATGTTGGAGGCGAAGCTGCGCATGTTCTGGACTTGCTGGGATTGGAGACCGATGTCGCCTCCCCACTGCACGGGCACGGTGTTAGCATGGAGCATGTAGCACGGTTCGACGCGGGCAAAGGCAGACGTACCCGGGAGTTGACGTACATCACTGCTGTCGCTGCCATAGGGAGGATCCAGAGGGTGTCAAGGCCTATCCAAGTCCATGGGGCCCACCAGACAGCGTGCTGACCAAAGATGTGCGCCTCAGCGCAGAGGTTTGTGAACCATGCTGTGCCGCCCTCGAGCATCTGAGGTACGGGCTTGAGGCACATGGACCTGAGACCAAAGAACAGGCCTATACCGGCCGTGATCTGCGCGAGAGGGTAGACGAACGTCGAACCTAGTTTTACCTTGTTGGCGGACATGAGCGCGACTATTTCCCGCTGGTCGAGGTTGGCTTTGACGTAATCGCCCTTCTTGGCCGAGTTCTTTATCTGTGTCTGGAGCCGGGTGATCTCCGGCTGGATCTTGGCGAGCGCGGTGGAGTTGCGCATGGATTTTACTGCGAGGGGGAAGAGGGCGAACCGGACGAGGATGGTGAGGAGGATGATGGAAGTCCACATGGGTAGGCCTGTGCCTGCTGAAACGAGTTCTATCCCTTCCCGGGCCCAGGAGGCGGGGGTCCAGGAAAAGCCTAGGTCTAGAGAGGCGAGGTCGCCAAAGTGCATCACTGGCCATGAGGAGGGGTCGATCGTCGGCACTGTCTCGCTCAGGTCGGGGATTGTGCTGTGCGAGGGGAGGTCGACGGGTGGTGTTGACGCTGCGGAAGAGAGCTCAACTGGGTCGGGAGGTGAGGGGGTGTTGGGGATGTTTTCGGGGGTTGTGGGCGCTGCTGAGGTCGACTCGGGTGAATGTGCTGCGTTTGATGGTGGGAGGGGAGCTGGAGGGGAGGAAGTGAATGGCCAGAGGGAGAATGCGCGTATTCCCACAGCTGGGCGTTGTCTGCGCATCGATATCAACGGTGGGACGAGGGGTAATGTACGGAGAGAGAATGCTGGCTGTATAGGTGTGAGTGGGTAAGAGAGGGTTACGGTGAATGGACAGGCGCACCGGTGGTCGTGCGAGATAGAGCGATCGTTGTCCTCCCACGCTCATCATTCCCCGCAGCGGGACGGACGCCCGACATAGGACGGGGGAGGCCATCGTCGGCGATGGGATTGTCGAGCTGGACGACGAAGGGGAGGTGGAGATGTCGTCGTCGTCGCTGGACGGTGAGGGGCAGGGAAAGAGTGAGCGACAGGGATGCCGACATGAAGACCAAAAATGTTCGGCGCTGTCGGTGATAAATACCGGATGCAAAGTGTCGGAGATTAGGAGCGCGTTATCAGTACTAATCTTGTATGAACGCTTGTACTTGTCATAAGTAAATTAATACTTGTACTTGTAATAAGTAAATTAATATAATGAAATAAATATTATAATATCAAGTTGCAAGTACAATAACACAGAGAACATACAATACTACAATAATGAGCAAAGTGAAATAGTTCGGTAATCATTATCGGTGCTCAAATCCATTCACTTCTCTTGAACGCTCATTGCCCATATGCCCTATCCACTCTACGACCATGTCCCCCTCCTCCTGGTCCCTCCTCTCTCCTTCTCATTCCAAACCACACACCTACCACGCCCACCGCCGCCAGTCCTTCATAGCGACCGACATCCCAGAACAAGTCGAGATCCGTGCCCGGCTGCGTACCTTCGAGGGCTCATATTCACGCACCGCACTCGCCTGCTTGGGGTATAGCGTGCTCGTGCTAAAGCTGTTTGATATCCGATTTTACAGGAGTGCGTCTTCTTCCACCTCCTTCTACTTCTACTGTGTGCGCTCATACACACACGCAGTCGGACTGCTCTACGTGATCCTCTCCCTCCTGCTCTTGCTTGTCCAGTTCCAGAGACGCAGGAATGCGCGACACGACTTTGCAGACCAGTACTCCCGTGCACGGTCTGATACAGAACACCACCCGCATCCGCATCCATACCCGCACGCGCACGCATCCACCGCCCTCACAGGCACAGGCAGTCTAACCGACCCCGGACCCGTCCACCCCTCATCGGCACACGAGCGTCATATGCACTCGTCTGCCCCCACCCACCCCCATTCCCATCCCGAGCAAGGAAAAGACCGAATCTGGGGGCGCGAATTCCGCACAGCGGGGTGGAGCGTACTCCTCGTCACGCTCATCGTAGGCATTGTAGAAGTGGCCCTGTTTGGCCTAGTATGCGCTTTGTAACCCTGGTGCTTTGTGCTGCCTTTCCTGTGCGGGCATTTCCCGTGTTGTTGGGCTTGGAGAGCGAAGAGGGGTGTTGGGAGTTGGCGTTAGGATGGGAGTTGAGCGAGAACATGGGTGTACGCTGTCTGTCGAGAGACGACACTTTCCTGTCGAATTTGACTGTACCTGCATGAAGCCTACTGGCATCGATGCAAGATGTATTCATGAGGCCGTGGACCCTTGCCATCCCAGGTTAGCATCTCCAAACTGTTCATTACCTCTCCCTGCGCACGGACCATGCCACCTCAGCAACGAAAACATATCTACAAATCTGGCAACGCCGGGAATAGCACAAAGGGTAGCAGTACACCACCTACCACCGCTTCAACCAACGAACAAAGTACTGCCAGCGCTCCTCTGCTCTTCCCTCCAGGGGTGAAGACGCCTCTGGCCCTGTTGTACGAGAGGTGAATGATTTTGTTCGGGGGAGCAGGCGTCAACCGGTATGGAACAGAACTGAGCATTTGGGTCAAGGTAGATGTCAGAAGAACGGATGGGAGAAACCGCTAGTCGAACCCGTGCGTCGCTCCACTCTTCCTACCTCAAACGCTCATGCTCATGACGCTCTCTTGTTGCAGAAACAGTCCCGCAAAGGAACTTTTGACTGCTTTATCACCCTGAGACGAAGGAATCCCAAGGCTCAGGGCGGGATGGACCAAGTCGTCTTCCGACCCATACCTGCCTTGGAGATGAAGACCGCGCAGGAGGCGAAACACTGGGGTGCAGTGTACGCTCTTCACCGAGTGCGCCTCATCCCACTCTTCTTCAGCGCGGTGTGCCAACTCATCACAAGTTCTCGAAAGACAGAGTATACCTTTTCCTTCCCGCGGGTCCGAGAGACTACTGGAACTCGCTCCAAGCCTGGCGGGAAGTGCACGGGAGCGCAGCGCATCAGGAATGGATGTGGTCTGCTGATCCCTTTGCAGCAGCGAAAGAGGTAGAGAGGCGGCAAGCGGCAGCTGATCACGCTCGAGAGAAGAGGGTGGAAGAGCAGGTGGCAGCGAACACCGACGCGCTGGCCGCACTTGTCTCTGCGGGAGCTAGTGCGACGGCCGGAGGCGGAGGCATGGAGGGTGCAGGAGGTAGGCATCGAGTGAAGGGATGGCGCGAGTGGAATGAAGCGGTCGAGGTGCGCATGGGTCCCGACCTGCGTGCTCTAGTAGAAGGGACGGTCAAGTCCGTACGTAGTTGACCATTCCTCCTCTAAGCAAACTGACAATGACGGGGCACTCTGCCGTAACGTCCTGGCAGATGACGACTCAGTACCCCGATTTGTTGTCTACTACCGACCTGTCTGCGTCTGACGGTGGCTCACCAGCGACGTCTGTGCTCTCAGACCAACTCCAGGCGCTCGGTTTCCCCCCAAGCCTGATCCCGGCCGCGCTCGCCCCTCCCGCTACACTTTCCCGCGCGCTCACCCACCTTCTCCTACACACCCCAGAACCACTCCTCCCCCCAGCCTTCAAACCATCTCGGGCCAGCGCACCCTTCGTCACCGCCGCGCATTCGCATTCGGAGGAAGGAGCCCTCCGGCGTCGCTGGGCTGGAAACAGGTTGGTAGAGATCGGCTGGCCTAGAGCGGGCGTACAGGTTCTTGAGAAAGGCTTGGACGGCGTCCACTGGGACGGCAGCGTTTCGCACGGACTGGAGATACTTAATGCGCGCTTGTGCGAGGTCACCCTAGAGGAGGACGAGGGCGGGGAAAGGATTGCCCTGCCGGACGGGGAGAGGAAAGCAGAGGAGCTAGAGGTCCTCCAGAGCATGCATCCCGATTTGGTCAAGAACGACCAGGGGACGGAATACGCCCTTCCTATTCCCGGCTCGCCTCTCCAACTGTGCGTCCTTCTCCCATCCGAGCATCCCTACCCTTCGGAGGGCAATACAAGACTGCCGCCGTCCTATGTCGCTCCGTCTTCTTCCTCCTCCGACCTGGGCGAGAACGAGAACGAGAGGGAGATAACAGCATGGGACCGCTTAGGACTCACGCAGTCCGTTTGTCTCGTAGCGCGTTCCGAATGGACCGAGTTCCTGACGGAGGGACAGGGGATAGTGAGCTTGATGGTCGACTGGCTAGAGGCGAACTGGGCAGAAGAAGTCAAGAGTACCGATCCTGGTGCGCTTGTGGAACTCTTGCTCCCCGAGCCTACGCAGTTCCTGCCTCCGAAACCTGTCGAGCTGGCCAAGGTCGTGATGGACAAGCGACTCCCGCGCACTGCAAGAAGTAGGAAGCTGGACGACGGGAAGGAGAGAGAGCTGTTCATGAAGCTGAGGGAAGGGAGGGAATACAAGGAGATGGAGTCGCAGAGGCGAAAACTGCCGGCATGGGATATGCAAGACCAGGTCGTAGACGTGATTGCGAAGAACAAGGTTACGATTATTGTAGGAGAAACTGGATGCGGGAAGACGACGCAACGTTCGTCATACTGTCTAAAGATCTTGCTGTCAGAACGCTCACGTGATCATAGTGCCCCAGTTTATCCTCGATGCTTCCCTCTGCTCTTCCTCCCCTTCAGACGAACCCATTTCCGTGCTTATCACCCAGCCCCGCAGGCTCTCTGCGCTGGGTGTCGCAGGCCGCGTCGCGAGTGAACGGTGCGAACCACGTCCGGGCGTTGGCACCGTCGGGTACGCAATACGTGGCGAGAGCCGGGCGTGTGACAGGACGAGACTCTTATTTGTCACCACGGGTGTAGCGTTGCGAATGCTCACGAATGATGAAGGACTGCAAGGATTTACCCATATTGTAGTGGACGAGGTGCGTAATCAAGTGCCATCGCGAGGCACTCTTGGTCCTAAACGTGCTTAGGTTCATGAGCGTTCCGTCGACTCAGACTTCCTGCTATTAGAGCTGAAGGAAATGCTCCAGCGAGGTGCGAAGATCAAAGTCGTGCTCATGTCAGCGACGATCAACCAGGAAGTCTTTGTGAAGTACTTCAACAACGCCCCAGTTATTACCATACCTGGATTCACGCATCCTGTTACAGACCGGTATGTAATCGTGTTGTCCCGTCCCACTGGCTGATGGGGGCAAAACAGGTACTTGGAAGACATCATACCTCACATCACGTATAGACCGCCCTTTGCAAAGCCCAAGACCAAACAGTCAGACGAGCAGCTGAAAGCATACCGTATGCCATACGTCGAGATGGGATTAGACGAAGATCAGATCCGTGCTCTCGAGAGTATATCACGTACCGATCGCATCGATTATCAGGCATGTAGAGTCCCGCTGACTAAGACCATTCGACCTGATCCCTTCACAGCTCGTTGCCGCGGTTGTCGAACACATTGTTCATACATCACCTAATGAAGGCGCAATCCTCATCTTCATGCCGGGAGTGGCAGAGATCAAGCAATGCATCACCTCACTGAATTCTATCAGACCAGCCCTCATCCTTCCACTTCATGCCAACCTCAGTCCGGCTGAGCAGAAGCTCGTTTTCCCTTCTCCACCGAAGGGGCACAGGAAGATCGTTGTAGCCACGAACGTCGCCGAGACATCCATCACAATCCCAGACATTGTACATGTGGTAGATGCTGGAAGAGTGAAGGAGAACGAGTACGATGCCGAGTCAAGCTTGTCCCGCTTAGTGGAGAGCTGGGTGCCGAAGGCGGGCGCGCGGCAGCGTCGTGGTCGAGCTGGAAGAACACAGAAGGGAGACTGCTGGAAAATTTACACACGGCGGATGGAACAGGACTACATGCCCGCGTTCTCCGTTCCCGAGATGCTGCGGGTGCCGCTAGAGCGACTGTCTTTGCAGGTCAAAGTCACGAAAGAAGATGAGGACGTGAAGGTACGCCACGCGGCGCGCTTGTGGGCAAAGCTGATATGATCACTGCAGTCATTCTTGTTGAGAGCTATTAGTCCACCCAAGATATCAGCATTAGACCAGGCCTGGGTGGTGCTACGTGAGATAGGCGCGATTGATACACACGACAATCTCACCGCTCTAGGCCGTCATCTCGTGAGTTGGGGAAGTCTTTTGCTTGATGGAGTCTGATACTGTCCCACAGGCACTCCTACCAATGGACTTGCGATTAGCCAAGGTATAGCTGTCTTCCATTCCTTTCTTTGATGGGAGCTGAGCCGGGAGACACAGATGCTTATACTTGCAGCAATCTTTCGCTGTCTTGACCCGATCCTAACTGTTGTCGCATGTCTCTCCTCTAAACCGCTGTTCAATAATCCAATGGAGCAACGGGACGAAGCCAAATTGTATGTCTCTTTCCAGAACTTGGGAACGCCAGCTGATTGAGATCCAGGGCGCGACAGAGGTTTGTTACTGCCAACAGTGACTTGTTGACGGATGCCAATGCGTATGCCAAATGTCGTGATCAGAAGGGCCAGAGCCAGATACGATCGTTTTGTGAAGCGGTAGGTTTAGGATGTCGTACGATGATGCTCGTTCTGACGCCTGACTAGAACTTCATCTCGGCCTCGACAGTGCGGGACATCACCTCCCTCCGACAAGACTTCCACTCGACGCTGTCTGACATTGGCTTTGTTCCTTTCTCCTCTTCTCCCACTTCTTCCTTCCTTAACACCAATTCGATGAACCCCAACCTGCTAAAGTCCATTATTCTTGCAGGTCTCTGGTCACGTGTCGCTCGCATTACCCTCCCCAAAGCCTCCTTCGAGCGCGTTCAGAGCGGTACAATCCAAAAGGCTCACGAAGCGAAAGATCTCAAGTTCTTCGACTCGCGAGGGGCGCGCGTCTTCCTCCACCCCCAATCGGCCCTGTTCTCTCAAACAACATTCCGCAGTCCGTATGTCACGTACTTCTCGAAGGCAGAGACGAGCAAAGTGTTCTTGCGGGATGCCACGGAGGTGCCGCTCTATGGCATCCTTCTCTTTGGCGGGGAAGTGGTGAACGATCCCCTTCATGGCGGTCTCACCGTAGATAGATGGGTTAAGATGAAAGCATGGACGAGGATTGGAGTATTGGTTAACCATTTACGGTCTGCTGACTCTTGCACCAACGCTGAGCCTGTGAGTGCTGACACCAGAACAGACGATGCCTCGACGGTCTCTTGGCGAGAGTGATAGAGGATGCTACGCTGCCCGACCTGTCGCAAGACCCGGTGTGTCTGGCGATGTTGGCGCTGTTGGAGCGGGACGGCCTCGGGACGGAAAGTATATAGATAGAGTGGGCCCGAATGTGTGTAGGAGCAATTGATGACCGCATTCATAGATTGAACCCCTGCGCACTAATCTAAGTCAAGACCGCCTCCTTCGAACCCTCAGTCTCAGCATTCCACCATGTAGGCTTGGCAGGGACTTGTCTCCTATCCCCAGCCAGACATTGTTGTCATGTGCGAATTCACTCTTTGTGACGGATGTTTAGCGCTGAGCCAAGGGGCGCCTTTTCGGGGCCTTATCTACCAACGGACTGGGTGCTCGAAGCAGCTCTTCTGCCCCAACTCTCTAGGACAAGTACATTCCAAACGTCTCCCTGATGCAGGATAACCCAGTCACCCAGCAGCCCAAGGCGGTCGAGGAGATGTCCTTTGAGCCCTTACGTCTGCGTGGAGGTACGTCCCTTTCCCCATCTGGCATGGGTATGAGTGCCTGTCTGACGCGCCAAGGCATATCCCTGGACTACAACCGGAACTGGATCTCCTACTCTTTCGGCACCTATAACTGCCAGGTCGGGCCATTCCAGTGCGACACCTCGGGTGGGCAGACTGCCACGGGCATCTGCTGCTGTGTGTGTACAACACGTGCGTTCGTCTTTCTCATTTTGCCTCGACGTACTGACAGCGTGACGCTAGCGTTCAACTGCTGCATCGGCGGGCTTTGGGGTTTGGCAACCTGCGGAAGGGGCTGTTGATGCTGTTGAGCAGGAGGGAAGCGGTGGCGGGTTCCTTCAATTCGAGTTTCGGTGTAGTCTTCCCTTGCTGTCAAGTGTCATATCTTTATTGTTGTCGTGATTGCAAGGATGTTGCCTAGGAAACCAGAAGGAAGGACCGTCCAGTCCTAGCGCCATATCGCTTGCATTCAATTGATGAACTCATCACATACAAAGTGAACGGAGATGCTGCCATTTAGCGATCCTCCATCGATTCTATCACCCTTCAACAGCTCTCACCGAACCATCAGCTCTTCTCATCATGCGTATTCAGTTAGTTCTCATTGCCGCTTTATCGGTGACCACTTTTGCGTACCCAATTCCGACACCCTCTGCAATCCTCTTCGAAGAGGAACTTTTGATGTGAGCAGCAGGCTGTTCTCCTTTCTCACAGCACTAACGTGAATGAGACCACAGATAGAGAGGAATGAAATCAACTCAGGCAACACATCTCCTGCGAAGCTAATCGAGATGAGGGAGAAAGCCGTTAGCGCACATGCTGCGTCTTGGCAGGTGCATTCTCAAGCAGAAGAACTGAACATCGCACAAAATCGTGTTCAGAAAGAAGCTGGAAGGGCCTGGCTCGAGGGACACCCCAAGCATTTGGAGAATGCACAAGCCGTTCGGAACCAGGCAAAAGACAACTACGATGTTGCAAGGATGACACATGAGAGGAACGCGGCATCTGGAGGATGTCAATCGTATGATAGTAGGGAACGCGCAGAACTTGGCAAAGGATGAAGCCAACTAAGGCATTGGAGACTTTTCGGGAAAAGCAAGTTCTCTCGCCTCTGAAGAAACCCAACCGCCAGGCCCGTAAACAGCAAAGGAAACTTGAGATCGTTGTTCGCGGAGAAGAAGGTGGTGTGGGAAACAAGACAGAATTAAAAGTTGCCATCTCAAGGCAGGCTGTCCCTTTCAATGAATGCGGTACATACTAGTACTAGTACTTAGATAAAGAGACATGGGCTCCTTGGGTAAATGTGTACCTTTATTCCTGTTCATATAGAAAGTTGACGGTGTTGGTGCTAATCTGTGCCAAGAAAAGTGCCCCACATGCCACTGGTGCCGACACCGCCATGCGCAGAACATTCATTAACATCCCTTAATGTACACCTTCATCAATTGTACTTCATCAATTGTACGACCAACTTGTACAATTCCAACTCGAATTTCTACTTCAATTCCTACGATTCCAACTTTTATTACAACTTCTGTCAAGATTCACAATGATCATCGACGGCCCCGTCAAGATGCCATTTCCTCCTCCCCCATACACACGCATAGCGCCCAACGCCAACCGCGACTCAAACGCCCGCCCACTCCCAGTGCCCGGCGCTGCTTCTCTTGCCCCCACATCCCCTACTATCGATACCACCTTCGATACCACCCCATCCCCGCTCAATCCGTTCTACGACGCTGCGAGTCCCACCTCTATCCGTGGCCCACCGCCACCTTTCAGCGTGTACCATCACAGGCCGACGCTGAACGATCTCCCACAGCATGTGCTCCTCCAAGTCATCTACACAGTCGTCGACCCCGACCTTCCAGAAGAGTCCTACCGTTGGGGTCTGTACTGGCTCGCAGTGAGCCTCCGACTCGTTTCACGGAACTGGTACACTGGTGCGCAACCTTACTCCATCCTTACACCCATCCTGACGAAGAAACAGCATGCATGCATGTCCTGCGCTCTGCCTATCTTCCGGCCTATGTCTCCCACATCCGCCCACCGTACAGCGCTAACCCGTACCCCCTCTCCTCCCCCGCATCCCTGTACGCCTCCACCTACTCCTCTTCCTCCGGTCCCTCCCTCCCCGCACTGGCCGAAGATGCTCAGCGCGAAACTGCAGTGCTCGACATGTTCATCGCATTTCAAGTCCGGCAGAACGTCCTCCGGGACGAGAGCGAACTGCACCTCGAGGCCGGACATGAGGGGGTCAAGGACCTCTTCGAGCTCTTACAGCCGAGAGCGAGGATGGAGGACCTCGTACGCAAGTACGCCCTCCGCGCTGGGGTCGTGTCCGTCGGTACGAACGGACCTGTTGGGAGGGACAAAATACCCTTCCGTGAGCTGTCTGTCAACTTTAGCAGCCGAAAGGTTGGACTTGTGAGGAGTGTTGGGGGGAGGAAACGGATTATCGCAGAAGTGGGAAGGGAGAGGATGGAGAGCCTGGAAAGTGCGGCGAAGCGGATCGTCGGCGAGCTGGTCAAGGGTATGGACGTGATCCGTTGAATACTCATCGGCGGTGCGGTCCTGTGAGAGATCCGCGTATGCGAGGATTGATCGGTGCCGTGCAGGGACTGAGTTCGGCGCTTGATATTGGCCACGGAGGTTGCCGTTTAGTGTACGTTCATATTTCACTCTTTTGGCGGATGTACTGTATGTATTACACATGAGATATGAAATGCCTCAGCCTGTGTTGATTTTCGGGCTGTACTCCACGCTCGAGTATGGCTGGCCCATGACAACCACCAGTTGGACTGATTAGATGGAGATCCACCCCGTTTGTGAGGATTCGTCGATAACGTGCAGAGGGTGAGTGAAGCGCTTCTTCAAATATTTGGGAGGGGGGTTGCTGTTTTGTGTACATTCGTTTTTGATGCTTTGCGAGATATGAAAGGCCGGTATCTGTGTCCATTGTAGAGCTGTGTTCCACGGTCCAGTACGGGCGCGCCATGAGAGCTGCAACATAATCCATTCGGTCCAGGAAAGGTGGTTGTATGAAGGGGGTTAAGAGAGCAGGCGACGGTGTTCATCTGGAGGTTCGAAACCGCTTTGTTCCGGTGTGCGTGGACGTTTCCGAACGGTGTCAGAATGGAGTACAACCTGTTGACAACGGCGAACCTCTTCCCAGTGCATCCACCCCAACATGAATGATTGAGATAAATGTATAACGTGGCCGCCCGGGGCGTTGCATGCTGCCGAGAAGACATTGATGTATTATACCCGGCGAGGGCGATGCCTGACTCAAAACCATGAGTGAGTTTCAGGTTTGTTACACGGCATAAGGCGCTGCAACGTCCCTCAGATGCTCAGGTAATCGAGTACAAGAAGATTAAATATAGAACAACATGAGCTAGTTGAACTCATTTCACGGAGTTGTGTGGGTGGAAAGAATCACAGCAGTCTGGGGCAAGAACGGGCTTCGGAAGCAATTCTGATTCTACACGGCTTAACTCGCTAATCATGTTCTCACAAGGTGATGGAACAGGGGGTTATGGGCTGATGCAACGACAACTTAACATTTCCAATGACTGTGGAGACGAGCGATTGAGTTGGTCGCAGCATCATCGATATGTACGCAGCGTTTTGCTCGGAACCAGCCTTTTCCAACTCATCTTACTTTGAATGCCTCCTCATGCTCCAGTGCGATGAACAGTTTTAGGTTGTGTGTCTGGGTTCACAGATATAAGGAGGATGAGGATGGTTCTCCCACAAGCAGACACGACATGCTGGTCAGTCGTCACACTGTGCCCCTGTTCCCGGAACACCCACGCTATCCACTCCTCCTATCCGCTATTCGTAGACGCAGCCCGTCATCTCTCACAATTCTTTAATCATGCACACACACTTGCTGCTCCTTGCTCTTATTTCGACTCTTATTTTCGCACTTCCAGTCCCGACACGGTCTGATATTGCCCTATCAAGTGACATATCTATACTGTGCGTATCATCTTTGTCTCACAAGAAATTCCCTCGCAATTGACACGAAACTCAGACAGAGGGATGTTCCGGAAGAGCTCTGTGATGGTAGAGCCCTGATTGCAAGAGATGGCGAGGGACAAGGAGGAGGAAAACCGAACTTGTTCAACAAGCTTGTGTCAAAGTTCCCATCACGGATATTCGGCAGCTCTTCCAAACCGCCTGTGGCATCGCATGAGGAGTTGGGGGAAAGAGTAAAACACGCCCACGCAAAGGCTGAGGAAATGCACAAAGACTCGTTAGCACGTGTTGAAAAAGCGACAGCCACGCATGCCACTGCCAAGACGAACAAGGAGGCGGACACCAATCCGCAAACGAAGCAGGCGTTTAGAGATGCAACAGCCGACCTCGAGAGGGAGAAGCGCGCACAGAGGAAAGCTCTTAGGGTTCTTCATGCGGCAACCAAGGACAGGGACAAGTGGGTGGCGAAGGACGCGAAATTAAAGATGGACACTGCAGTGTATGAGCATCGTGAGGCGCGGGCCAAGGGCGAAAGGCTGGACATTGCGTGGGAATTTGCGGGGACACAGAAAGAAAGGGACAAGATTAAGGAGCAGGCTGAAGCGCAGCTAGGAGTTATAGAAGAGAAAAAGAGGGCTCGGCGCGAGGCGGAGCGTAACGTGTCGCACAAGAATCACTACGTGTGGAGCTGGACTTCACACGTATCCAGCCATTCGGATAACGGCGCATCCGAGTCCTTCGAGGTTACCAGATTGAACCACCCAAAGTCATCAGGTGACGACGTTGATTTTGGACGGTCTACCGCCGCCCCAATCATTCCGCACGATCGTCCGCTCAGCGGATGGCAACAGTCCAGTCCGGTCCGGTCCGGTCCTGGACGGTCCCGGATGTTTGGCGGTAGTCGATCTTGGCCCAGGATGGTCCGGTCCTGGACGGTCCCAAGACTGTAAACCGCCAGACACCATGACATGACCGGTCGCCATCCCTGCAACGCAAAAACTGTCAAACTCTGCGCCCAAGTGCATGGCGAAATGGTGGCTGCGTGGGACTGGACTGGACCGGTCCTTCGCAGTTCAGGACTGAACTAGATTTTCCAAAGGTGTTGGTCCTGATCCGGTCCTCGGACGGTCCAGTCCTGGACTGGATCGGCAGGACCGCGGTCCTCAAAGTCCGGTCTGGGACCGATGCCATCCCTAGCCGACTCCGCTGGAAACTCGCAGTTGTTGGGGACAGGTGGCAGAAAGGATTATCTCACTTGTATACTGAGCGGCTAACCACGATGACGGCAACTTTTGCTCATGACTGAAGAGTTGCTACTCGGCTCTCGGTACCTGGTCACTTGTGACTTTGATCGACGAGGGAGAAGTAGGGTATTGTTTTGATAGACTAATTATTAGCATTCCACACAATCCGGAGGTTGCACAAACACGTTGGTGCGAGAGAAGATGCATCACTGATTGCTGCTCACCTGTGCCGAAAATACAGGATTGAAGGACCTCGCTGTAACCTCGCAGGAATTGTATGTTGAAGAACGTGACAATGACGGAAGTCAGAGCTAGTAACAAAATCCGATGCTGTTTCGTAAGCGACGATAGAAGAGATCCGAATTGTGGTGGCCAGAGCTGGTGCGGTGGCGCATGTAAGCCTCGGCCTATATAGGAGGATTCGGATTGCACGAGTCAAGAAGTACCGTAGTACCGTATCTAGAGAACTCGTTCGCGTGAGAAGATTCGATATTCAACGGAATATCCGACCAATTTCCAATATGGTATATTCCCATGCATAGTCAGACGACAAATGGCCGGCGGGAGTCTGCAGGTGGACTGAACCTAAGACAGGTCTCGGAGAGCCAGAAGTCGCAGATTAGAAGGACTTAGCTCCGAGAGGCTGTTCGTTCCTCCGCCGTGCTTTCGGATTTAGGGTCGTGATGGTGTACTTCTCGCACGTCCTGATGGGACAACACCACGACGGCAGAATCTTTCTCTCCGTCAAATCGGCCGACAGTGACTCGAACCCAGATGTTGGTCAGCGATGTGGCCTGACGCGCGGCCTTCTGCGTGCATCGGAAGTTCACGAGCAAGCTCCAATGTTGAAAGTTCGGAGACCGAGCTCTGGAAAGGCAAAGATCGCGAGCTGCTTTGGTCCCTAATCAGCGGGATCGATGGCTATCGTCCACAGAAGGCAGGAGGATACAGAAGCTCTAGTTGATCGCGATCGAGCTAGGCTGAGGTCGCGCCATACCAGAGACGTCGACCTCAGGGACAACAGACGACAGCCAACGGACGAGGTTCTGTTCTCTGGAGAAATAGATGCGTGGATCGTGGGAAGTCGGGGCGAGTCCGGATTGAGAGCTAGAGACCTTATCAAGCAGGGGAAGAAGGTAAAAAGACGGTTTAGCCGGCGAACCGCCGGTCGGCGCGGCTGACCGATGCTTCTCCCGCAGGACCACAGGGCTAGTGTAGGGTAAACATAGACGTAATAGATGAAGCAGATGAATAAATAAAGTCGCGGGGATGTGACTGCGAGGGGTCGAATGATCGTCGCGTGTGCTAGAACGCCGGCAGGGGATTGTGCTGGAGCCAGCTTGGACCCAGGAGAGTGGTAGGCCGCGGTAAACGTTATGGTTAGAGAGACGCCAGGGGAGAGACAGTTGTGAGTACCGTTTGTACCGCGGCCGTGTCTCTGGGGACGTGTTGCCTGCTGCTGGGGGGAGTGTACGCCCCAAAGGTTTAGCCGTGCCCGAACAGAGATATCGACATCGCAAGCTTCGCGGACAGCACTATATGCAGATTCAGATTTGGCTTGCAGGCACAGACGTGGTGCGCATGCGTGCGCATGATGTGAATAAGGACAGCTGGGAGAAGTCGTGAGAAGGACGGGGAAAAGTGTGCGTCAGGGAGCCGTTGTCGCCGAGGATGGAAGACCCTGAAATCGGGGAACTTAGCTTCGTCGCGCTTTCCAAACATGGGGCAGGGTAGGGGATGATCTGCTTAGCCTGGCAATATTCGCCAGTGCCGGCTGGGAAGATGCTGCGTTGCGTTGCATAGAGGTTGAGGAATGACGCAGGAGAGAAGGTAATCTGTTTGAATGAATGGAACGAAAACACAGGAATACAGCAGTAATCCAGAAAGAACACCTAGAGTTCAGCATCGGACGAGTACGAGAAAACGGGTCACGAGCCGGAGTGGGAACACAAACAAGTATCATTTAGTCTACAGACATTGGCAGGAACAGGCAAGCCAGTGTTCATGTTCATGTTCGAGGTTGCCAGATGCCCAGGTTTTCGATGAGTTTGCGTAGGTAGGGGTTCTTGGACAGAGAGTACACAAGAGAGTCCGGGCGAGGTTGGGTCAGAGCAAGAAATAAAAGCGGAATTTTCGAAAGGTACAGAATGTACATCAGATCGGAGCGTTGCGTCGCTTCATAGGTTTACAACAGTCCTCCACGCGGCACGCGGGATCTAGCGGGCTCCAGCAGTCTGCGCCTCCCATGCGACTGTGCGCATTGAACTCGTTGGAATTGGCAGGCGGTGCGGAGGCGGTCCAGCGAGCGGGGGCAGGTGCCTCGTCAGTTCTTGGAAAGGGGGAAGAGCGGTGGGAGTGGGGTGGTGTCTTGCTGCCGGTCCAGGTGGTAAGTGACCGGTGACGATATTGATCGGGGGGAGATAACGATCGTGTGCTGAGGGGTGTTGGGGTGGTGGGGAGCGAGTAGGGACAGGGTAGGGTGCTGGACTCCTCGGAGGAGCAGAATAGCTCGGTGCGTAGGAGGAGGCGGGGTACGGTGTTGCCCGCGGGGAAGTTGGGCTGAGCGAGCTCGGTGCACCGGGATAGTAAGGTGCCTGATAGATAGGCGATGCAAAGGGTGACTGGCGAGAGGTGACTGGGGAACTCGCCCAAGGGGGTTCGATGCTGCTGCCTCGGTAGGTTGATGGGCTGGTCACTACGGGGCTTGTGGTCACTTCTGACCCTGCCTCATCCATATCTTCCGGCTCCATACTTCCAATACTGCGCCTGCGCCTCCTCAGGGTCTTCGCCGCGCTGAAGATGCCTGAGGGAACTTCGATAGTCCTAAACAGCGGGAAATGATCTGTCGTAGGGAGCTGTTTGTGGAACGGCCGCCTAAAGTAGGACGTGACGTGCCATTTTGCCGGCCGAGTACCGGGCTCTGCAGCCGGGTCGTGCACATATGCGCTGTACGTCTTCTTTGTAAGTCCATCTGGTTTGTCTGGGCGGTTCGAGCGACGGTAGGGGAACGTCGCTGCAGCAGGATCGTCGAGTCCTCTGCTCAGAGTCAGCGGTGTTACAGGATTGGAAGAGGCGACGACTGACCTTTCGCGCATCTCTTCAACGGTAAGCTGCTCCGCCTTTTCCTCATAGAGCAAGAACGGGTCGTTGCTCCTGCTCGGACTCCACTTGAGGCCGTCCGTCCATCTTTCCATTCCCTTCCCTCCTACACCTCGGGTTCCTGCCTCAGCCTCCTCCCATACGAAGACGGCACCAGGTTGAAGGAACCGGAGACGTTCGTGGGTGCTGAGACGATGGGTGACCATTGGGAGACGACTGGGAGGGAAAGGGTGAGGATGCGGCTACGGGTGGTGGGGGTGGGGACGCACCCTGAACGGACTGCCTCCATGACGACATGTGCGTCATGTTCGTTTCTGATGTCTGTATGGGGGATAAGATGCGCATATATGAAGGCTAGGGGGTGTGCTTACATAGTTGAGGGTGTGTTGGACTCTGCATGGCGTGGATGGGGAGTGGTGGGATGATGTCGGCGGTATGAGTTTATGGTTGGGAAGGGAGGACGAGGGATGTATGCCAAGGGGAGGTATGAAGGCGTGAGATGGAGATGGAGATGGGGGGAGGGAAAGGTGATGAACCCGTCGATGCATGGTCGGGGTATTTAAGGTGTGCTGAATAGGCACCAAGAGAGGGAGAGACAGGATAGACATGACAGGGATCACACGGAAGCACAGCGCATACACCCGGTCCTCCTCCTCCTCATCCTCTTCCTCTTCCCTCTCTTCCCCCTCTTCTTCCTCTATTCACTTTCACACACATCCATAATACAACAAAGGTAATTACACCACATCACCGCACAGCGCATACACAGTCCATTTCATACTCACATACCCATACAAGGTATGTCAAATGCAACAAATATGCGCCTACATCACATCGAGCTTATTCGTACCTCGTCCTGTCTAATCCCATAGCACATGCACAGACATTGTCAGAATAACACAGAATCTCCCTCTCACAGCGCATAACATCACTGGCAACCACACTCACACTCTCGCATCATGCATTCAAACCACACCGCCCTTCCCCACAAAAAAGGCAGTCACGAGGGGTTGGCAAAACAGCGTCCGCTGCAAAATACCCCGGTGGAGGTCTACGGCGCGGCCTCGCACAATCAATTGTCCGCTCGAGTCTCGCAGCATCAAGTGGTTCATCACTAGCAACAAGACCAATTCTACGCATATGCTGCTCTTCTTCTCCCTGAAGGAAGTATAACCGCGCCATCACACCGGTCTTCTGTTCCAGAACCCACCTCGTCCTCGAACACTGCCCACAGCCCCCGCGGCATTCTCCCACCCCCAGGCATGCACGTTGTTCCTATGTCCGACGACCTGGTCCTCCTCCTACCCCCGCGCTCTCCTCTCCTCTGGACCGAAAATTGTGCCATCCCATCTCGACCGACATCATCTGCTCTCTTCCCGCCGCCTCCACCACTCTCCAGGGCCTATCCCATTTGGGATACAGAGCGTCCATTTCCGGACATCTGCCCTCTCTTGCCCCGCCTCGGTCTATGCCAACAACCCCTTCTATAATTATCATCATCCTTTTGACAAGACCCACCGCTTGGCACCTGTCCATTTCCGTCCTCCTAGGAATACAGACTGATACGCACTGGCAACACGCAACTGCAATGCGCGATATGCCTCACCTCCATCTGATTGCACTTCCCTGTCTCGTAATCCAGCACGATTAGCGTCCCATCTGACCCCTCGTAACTGGATCGCGCATTCAATTCCCCGGATTCATCTTCCAACGCGCGACACAACATTTGATCCCTCTTGCCACCCCGCATCGGGCAGCGACGCGATTCGCCGAGCGGACATAGGCTCACACGAACAGACTTTCTCCCGTTCGGCAATGAGACAGCTTATGACCCAATCACACGCGCACCCCCGCCCTGCCCCTGGCTCCCAGAAAGCCTAATTTGGCCAAGTGTCCGACAATTAAGTTGGGCCACCGTCCACCCCTGCGTCCGGCTGACCGCGTGTCTACCCACGCCGCGTCACTGTACCCTTGGCGCCGTGCCCGGCTTCCATAGGGCTGGATTAGGAAATCGACAAACGACAGGAAGCTGGCACCGTTTTCCCTTCGACAGCAGCAAGCTTCCGTTATGCGTTATGCCCGGGCGGTTGCCGGCTGGCGCGGTCCCGAGCCTTTTTCATCAAACGCCGAAGCCCTCGCTCCTTCTATACCTTCTGGCGCGACGAGCGATACTTCGCCCCGTCGTCGCCTATTGTTGCTGCGGACGATGGATGAACAGTTATTACGGTAAGAGGACCTCTCGTTGTTTCCCGATGATGGCACCACCACCGGAGCTCTGCGGGCGCTGTGAGCCGGGTTACTCATCTCATCTCATAAATCCATGCCCGGCATCCTTCGCATTGGCGTAGGACGGCCAGTGGAGGTTCCGCCCACCCACCTCCATCAGGCGTAGCCGTCCGTCTGGGATCCTCAATATGGTTTCAGCAATTATTTTGATTCCCAAGACCGTTCCGGGGTTCAGAAAGCGCCCACGGCACCCAAAATGAAGCGCCACTGCATTCTTGTCAACCGACGTGTCCGCCAGAGCTTCTTCATACGTGGTCAACGTCCACCCGACGAATAAATATAAATATAGTTCAATCAGGGAAGCAGGAAGCCTAATAAAAGCCTGCGCTTATCCGCCTTCCAGTGCCATGCCTTAGGTACGCATTTGTCTCCCTTGTCCCTGGAAGCTCGGAAGTCTGTATGTCCTTATATGAACGCGCACATCTCGCAAATTCCATCTGCTTCGGTTCATCGATAGTATTCAGATCTAATTTCGATGGGGAAGAATACCGTGCCCGCGGACTGTACTGTATCGGCATCGATTGATGGACAATCACCTCGTCTGGCGTCCTGCATCACTGCACCCAATACTACATGTTGATGCTACTGGCAGTGGACGCGCTGCACGCGTCTATCTATGACCAACACTCTTCCTGCCAACGACCGGACATTTCCATTCGCTTAACATACTCCTTTGCCCCTTCCGCGGAGAGCTTGCCTTCTCCGGTCAGCACGGCTTCTACAGCTTGACGTACTGCCAGCGGCATCTTGTTGGAAGAGCTGCGAGAACTCAGTTAGCGATGTGATGTGCACGCGACGTCAACTTGACGAGACCGCCGAATCGGCGCTCACCCGGAAATAAGCACATAGCCTTTATGTTCATGTACAATCCTCCATACGCGCTCCGCGTCCTCGACGATCAGATTCTGGACGTATACTTTTCTGGGCTGGAGAAGCGTTTACCCGAATGCGTCAGACCATTTTCGCCACCTTCTATCTGAGAAGTCCTTGCCTGATCTCGCGAAGCTGCTATGCGGCACACCAGCTGCCCCTTGTTCTGATAAGCCATCCATTCCTCCTTGTAATGACAATCCGCGTCGAGGGACCGGCAACCGAAATAGAGGGTATTTTCTGAAAAATCATACACTTTGACCAGCCTTCCTCAAGAACACATACTTACCTTTTGACTTCTCCTGCTGGATTCGGTGCTCGATGAACGCACGCATAGGTGCGACACCGGTGCCCGGACCGACGAGAAGAATGGGCGTACTTGGTAGGGGAGGAAGGTGCATCGTCCCGGGCTCGAGCGCGATCTGGACAGCGTCGCCTACCCGGCTCTCAGCTAAGCACCGACCAAATCCAGGGACTGCCTACCTTCCTTCAACCTGGTCAACCACGTTGTACACACGCCTTTTCGGGGAGTCTTCAACCTCGTTTTGTATTGCACGATTGCTACGCAAAGATGAACCTGCCTGGGATGGCACTACCAAAACGGGTCAGAAGCACAGCACCACACGGTCCTGGCTGCGCACCTTGACTGAACTGGCAATCGAGAACTCTCGAGGGCGTATTTCGGGGAAGACATCAAATACGTAATCCTGAGGTATTTGGACAGAGCGAAATTCGGTCAGAACTTCGGCGATGGTTCGTCGTACACGGTGGCAGTACGCATATAGGTCATCCTAGTGACAATTCCTTATCAACCAGGAATGAGCTTGCCAGCGGCCAGGTTCACCTGCCCTTCAGGCGAGCAAAAATCTTGCAATTTCTCTATTTCAAGCTGGTCCGCAGTAAAATGAACGAGAGATTCGAAAAAGCTGCGCCGTGGCACGCCCAGAATATCCAGATAGCGCGTGAAGGCTATTCGAAGCGTCATGACCTCAGGCCAATCTTCCGGAATTGGCCGTTCTGAAGGAGATCAGCCTTCGCCATAATGCACAAATACGCCGACCGACCTAAATCGTTCGGCAAAGCCCGAAATGGCCTGTCAGCAACATCGGCCCAACCCATCCGCTCCATGAAATGCTGCACTTCGTCGGGATCATTTTCTGGGTGTAGGACGGCGATGTCTCCCGGAGAATAGCTATGGCAGAAACAGACTCAGAGTGAGGAACGACTGCCGCATGAGGCCATTACAAACCTGACATCGTCATGAAACTCAAACTCAATGTGCCTCACATCTTGATACCAATCCGACCTCGTCAATCTCCGGATACGTAACAAATTCGCGGGATGGGATCCCGGAAAGGAGAAGGGTACATTGGACAGCGGGAGCTCAGGACTGTCAACCCATTCCAACCGTACGCGTGGTGGGTAAAGGTAGTCCTTCGGTACAACCTCAACTCCGGGCGGAAGTGGATACATTGCTAAAAGCACTCGGAACAGACCGTCGATCCATGGATCGAAAGCGCCGTCAATCCTACGATCATTGCCCTTTCAGCGAGTTGCGCCATAAACACAACAATACTTACCCAAGGTAGTGCTGATCATCCGCATCCCCCCTCTCCCAAATCTCGCGAGCACCCAGACTCTGCAACCTCCGTTGAAGCTTCTTCGAAGCCCAATTGTAGCGTGCGTAGCTCGAGTCACCCAACCCGAATACAGCAAAGTCCATGCCGTCGAACAGATCTACGGGCAGGTCGGCTCGCAAGAGCGTCTTCCAGAGCTTTGTCATATTACGTGGCTCGACGCCCTGCCCACTTGTGGAGCACACGAAGATGACGAGCGGTTCTTCGATCAGAGTCGCCTACAATCAAGCTTATAGTCGGAAGACTCAAACGACGGGCAAGCGTGGTGCCATGGAATTCTGCTCACGATGTCGTATGCATCCATCGAAATAACCCTCGCCTTGAAGTGGTGCCTTCGCGCATCTCTGCCCACCCGCTCTGCCACGTCCTGTGCGTTCCCAGACTCTGATCCGTACAGCACCAGCAGTGTCCTTCCATCGCTCGTTTCATCAGGTTGTTCGCGAGAAATCATGCTAGTCACTGCGCCGTCCTTGAGCGTGAGGTTCCTTAGAAGGGGAGGCTCCACGCTCATGTTGCGTGAGGACGGAAGACAGCGAGGTGGGAGTGACAGAGATGGTGGAATCAGGCAGCAAGACCCTTCGGAGGTATTCGGCGTTTATCTCCACCAGGCGCTTACATGCTCCGCGGACACAAGTCTCTTTTTTTTCGCAATGGTTGTTCACGTTGCTTGTAAACAGACCACCTCCATGCTTTGGACGACCAAACTCCGACAAGTCCTAGATTATAGACTTGCGACTCTGTTAGCTGATTTCCAGTCTGCGTACATTGCCAAGACTAGCCGCTTTCCCGAGCATCACCCGGCCGGTTCTATGTGCCATTTCGTCTCAAACACGAGGCAATGTCGCGGCGGATTTCTCTCGTTTGACTCCTGAATTCCTGCCTCCTCAAGATGTATTTGCATGACATGACTGCCTCTTGACGTGCGGCTGTATCTTCTGGCGTCATGGTGCACCACTTTCATTCGGTATTGGAATGTCGACATCCATGTCGCTCCTAGGGATTGCGAGGACTCGACGAGATCCTGCTTGGCATTGGTAGCCTACAACTAGCAATCACGAGCTGCGCAATATCCTTGGATTTACGTGCGTCCCTCTTCCTTGACGTAGCCATACGTATGCATGTCGTCAAGATGCAAGCGCGTGTTCGTTTAGCAGCGCTGTTGGGCCGACACTGGTTTGCTTTGAGCATATTGTCTTATCCTGGGACTCGCCATACCTACAATAGCTGTAAAGAAGACTATCACGCAAAGAGAAAAGGATCCTATATCGGGCAAGTCGGAAAACGCTGCCGGTATATCTGCGGAAGGCCAGAATGTTTATTTGCTGTCACGGATATTGTCTCCTTGTCGAGCCATAGACGTCGAATGGGTTTGAAGGTGCTATCTGGCGGGTGGCTTCTCTTCACGAGCTGACGAAGCGGCGTGTTCAGCGGACCGATCTACCATCTCTTTCTTCTGACGTCGGACCCTGACAACCCTATGAATGCTGGCAAATTTCCGAAAAGGCGTCTTCTCGGACCCTGCGGCTCGACCACCATGACTCAATTCAAATCTGGTCTCTGCCATTTCCATAAAGGGGATTGTGTAACCTGGTTCTGCAGGTTCGAGGGTCGCCTCTTATGGCAAGTTCGGAACCACTCTATATGGCCACCGCTAACACCGACGAAGAAACATCGCTTGCCGGTGACGACTTCCAGTGACATTTTCTGGGTTTTCCAGCGCTTCGGCTGCTGATCGCAATCGCTCCTGGTCTTCTTGTGCTTCTTATGAATTACTACAGATGAAGAGGCGCTGAGTGATTCTATTCGGAGACTTGCTACGTTGTCGAACGATTCGATGGGTCAGTACGAATGCTGAATCTTGTGCTTCCTGTCTTCCATCGGTTTCGGACGGCCTAATCGAGGGCTGAGCAGCGGTGTTTCTCCGACATTCGTAGCATGGTGTATCACATGTTGCGCATTACACATCGTATCAACATGCCTGGACCTCGTGGTATGATGCACTCGAGGGCCTGTTGTGTCCGCGGCCCTCATCCAGGGGGGCACGATCCTTTCTCCACATTCTTTTCAACCTTATTTCGCAACAAGTAAGCAAAAGTCATCAAGGTGCTCAACGCCACACGCGTGATTCGTCTCTTTTTTTTGCCTAAGCTGGCCGGAGCCGCTCCTTTCAGGAACACGCTTTGGCTTCCTGAACTCAATGGTGCACCGCGGGAAGTTGTTCCTACCAGTATGGTGTGTGGTCCGCGGGTAGCTTAACAATCCAACAAATGCGGTATGTTCCTCGACCTGTACGCGTCTTCAGCTCCAGTACCCTGCATCAACCCTGGTTGCAACGAGATCTGCAATCCTTTTCGTGGACCGATCTGTGGAGCGAGCGAATAACGGGCGTTGACCCCCACCCCGCTCAGGCGAGATGAGAGTCCACCTAGGCGACTTGTCGGACCCTCATCCCTGGCCGTAACCTGCTCAATGATATATAACCGGAATCACAGGCAGGTCTAGCACGAACCTGACAATGTCCAGCTTTCCGCACAGTCGGGCCAGCACGCACCTGCAGGATGAGGCGCCGGATGACGCGTGCGCGTGCGCGTCTCCACGGGAAGCACTGGTGGTCTGCCGTTTCCCGGGGTGGAAATCTCTCTTCTGGCCTGTTCATCCGTCCCTTGGAACAGGCGGGAATGGGTGCTGGGTGGGCGGCACGACATTTAACCTTCCACCGGATAAAGCGATGGGGCGGCGCTAGCACTGGCAGGTGCATTATCAGAATGCGATCAGGCTGTCGTCACTCGACGCACGGCCATGTCTTTATTTGCCAAGTCGCGTTGACGTCGTTTCGATCGAAGGGGGTAGTTAGGAGGAAATAAACGGGGATCCCGACAATGCCCTATCTCGCTTTCCTCGAGGTATCGCCGGGCCTCATACGAGGGGACGACGGATCTGGGTCTGAGATAACTTGTGCTGGAATTAGACGGGACGGGACGGGCTGTGATGGGGTGAGTAATTGAGTCGGGCTGTCTGGGCTCAAAAAAGCAATGTCGGCCGAGGAAGGGAGGGATTGCCAGAATACGTACGCGGTGAGCTGTGGTTAGCAGATACGCGGCAAAGGTCGGGCAACGGTTGGACGAATGATCTGCATTGGAAGGCAGGATCCTGACAGCGGACGACTAGGTGTGGGGAGGGGAGAGACGCCGAAGAACCGGCCTGGGAACTGGTGTGGTTGTCCATCGGATGGGCACGTTGGGATTGGGTAGGGGGCTCAAGCGAGCGATGGGTTGTTCAGGAGGTGTAGGACGGTGCTCTCTCTGTACTGCCTTGGCCCTTGGTGACGGACTGCGCGCGACGTAGTCCTGCAGCTGGCTAGGTAGCCAGTTGGAGGAGTATCCTTCGATGCACGGCGGTAGATATACGTGGTTGATGATACCGAGGGCGAGAGAGGGCGTTGGAGAGCAGGAGGAAGGTTCCATGATGTTATATTCTCGTCTGGGAAGATGGATGCTCCCATCTCCTCTACCGCTCACACCGTCCTCCTATCAGTCATAACCCTAACGATACACCCAACACCAGCGACCTCCGTAAGCCTCTCATGCCACCCGAGCAAGACGCTCCCATTCACCTCCTCCCCGAGGCTGGCCATGCCCTTGTACAGGTACTTCATGAGCGTGTCTTGTTGTTCCTCCGAGAGGGCGCGAACGAGTGTGGGGATGTCGGAAGTTTTGGTGCTATTGAGTATGAGGAGGAGTGTGCTGAGCGTTTGTGCCTGCGTTGGGGAGAAAGGGTTATGGATGAGCTGGGGAAAGGAGCTGGAGAAAACCACACCTTTGCTTCGTCTACTCCCTCACCATACGCAGGCCGATCCAGCACAGTCACCAACGCACCTGCCACATCACCCCTTATCACATCAACTTGTATCCTCCCCGTCCAAAGTGCGACTGACCTGCTCAAGCTGCCTTGCACTGAAGAACTCCTCTGCTGCGCGTCTGCCTGTACTTGTGCGGGTGAACGAGGATCGGGGTCGTACAGCTCCGAGGGGAGTAGGACGTCTTCATCATACTGATCGATGTTTATTCTGCGGAAATGTGTATCCATCTGAGCAATGTTGGATATCGATTGATGAATAGTGCCGCCAGTTAGGGCACAGGCCACTTCGGCTTAGGAGTCTGCAACGTAGTTGTCCCAGACTTTGGGCAGGGTGAATTTCATTCGTAAATATGCACAGTAACAAAGGAAGAAAAGGTTGAGACCAGCTGAAGAGCATGTGTGGGGCTATGCGTCCGATTTATATTTTCGGGGTGGACGACCACCAATATGTTTCACAATGTTAATGCTGCCACACCTCCTGGGACTGAACGGCGTCCAGCCCTGCCGTATGATTGATACTTTCCGACAATCTCGAATCTCCCTTTGGAACCAATATGTACCCAGTTACTAATAGTCGTGTGCTGATGCTGGAGCGCAATTACTACTACATACCATTGATCCTCGGGAGAGCCGCTGTGATCGTCGTTCAAGATATGACCCACCTTTCTGTAGGCTGCCTTCCCTCCGTGTCTTCTCTTGCTCCCACCTCCACTGCCCATCCAGTACGCTATCCATGCTCGTATTCTCGCCATCTCCCGCTCTGCGAACAGTTGCCGCCGATGGGACCAGGGGGTTGGGGGGATGCGAGTAGGGAATCGTCAGATCTGAGGCTGGGGGGCGCATGCGCCTTGCGTACACTGACCGCGTGGAGCCAGTGCGCATATCCCGGTATGAATCAAAGTCGAAGAACTGTGCCAGTCAGCCCCTTCCCCGACCCCAATATAAAAGTAGCACTCACGGTAAACTTGACCCCATCCACGTGCGTCTCCCTGTGCGGCCACACTCTGGCAAGAAGATCCCAGCAGGACCAGTCCGAATCCCAGACCTAGCTCCCCCTGTCCTCGCTCGGCTCTCTCGCATATGGCGGATGGACGACCTCGAGCTGCCCTACTTCGTGGGCAGTGTCAGAGGGTGTGGCGGTTGCGGTGTGGTGCATTAACTGGATGACATCCCGCAGCACGCAGATACGTAGATACATAAATCTGCCCCCGTGTCCAGAAGCCGGAAACAGATGCGAAAGGGTCACCCCGTTCCCGCAGGCTGTACGTTGAGAACACGCAGATTCATAAATCTGCGTGATCACGTGAGCATTGCTTCCGGGAGAGCACGCGGAGGCTGCGCCACTAGCACTCATGCATACATGATGTGTACATATGCATCATGTATGCATCTCCTGTCTCTTCCCACATTCCCCCTGATATCATCTAAAACTCCCCACTGCTTCACTTCTAATAATGGCTGATTCACTGATGCTGAATGCACTGAAACAGCTTCTTCATGGATCTCTCATGGCTGAGTACATGAACAATGACATTGCTGTCCAGATCATCTCCTATACGGAGTTGATTGACAACAATGCTAATCTGCTGGACCCACCCTTTATCTGGTATGCCCAATCCCCTATTCAGGATGTGCCCTACTGATGATTTGCACAGCCTGATGGTCAGTGATGGACACAATGTGCTGAACAATTGTGTGGCTGGCCAGTATCTTGTCCCCAAACTGCACCACAGCAAGTTCAAGAACCTCAACATTGTCCACATTTGGGGGGCTCAGAGATGGGTGGCCAACAGTCAGTAAGCATGTTAAGTTAGCCTGTGCAGCCTCAACTTTCCTGACTTCCTAAAAGGATCTCTCTGATCATCACCGATATGATGAGATGGCACTTCCCTGGCCACCTCATCAACACACCCTCCATCATCCCAGGTTGGCAGGATGTGAATGACTGTCAGGGCACCAGCTCATTGCTTGGTCAAGAGACATGACTAAGCCTTTATGACACGGAAGTAGCTGGTATACCTTGGCA
>NW_024467221.1:425573-435996 GCF_000292625.1 Dacryopinax primogenitus | reverse complement strand
TGACCATCCAATCCTTCCAGCAGGTTCCAGCACATGCCAAGGTATACCAGCTACTTCCATGTCATAAAGGCTTAGTCATGTCTCTTGACCAAGCAATGAGCTGGTGCCCTGACAGCAATACAAGGCTCATTTGGCAGGCTGCAATTGCCTCTCAAAGCAAATGATTCCAGAGACTGGCGCAGGCTGCTAGAAACAGTATTCTGCTTGCACCAGATCAGGGTGTGCATGGTTGGTATCAACCAGCTGAAGACAGTATACAAGCCAATCTGGACTGAAACAGAGGAGCAGAGGAGGGTATGGAACAAGCTAAAGGACATGTGTTTCCCTGACATTCATAAGGCAGATCAGGTGGCTACGTTTCATTATGTTGTGGTAGACGAGCAGTAACTACTAACAAGGCTGCCCTCAAATAATGTGCATCCTTAAGGCTGCAAGGCCTCAGCATGGGGAGGGGCATTCATAGACTGCACAATCCAAGTGCCCATGTTCCCCATACCCATCATCATTGTCCTCATCTGCTCCTGGTACTCCAGCTGTGCCTTCATCATGTCAAGTTCTTGCTGGACACCAAGGTGGGCATGCACATCCTCCAGGAGCCGCACATGAAGACCTTCGATTATCTTGTCTTTGTCACAGGAAACATCAACAAGCTCCTGCTGCTTGTCATGGAGCTGAGCCTGGAGTGCAGTGATCTCGCTCTGGAATATGGCATGCTCAGCCTGCACCTGAGGATTGAAGGTGAGACAAACATTGGACAGAAGCACCAGATGGTCCAATTGATTTCAGGATTTGGGCAAATCCTTAACATGATGTCATTGCTTGACAAGTACCTTGCTTGCAGGACTCAGAGTGTTTGTCACTGGAGTCAAATACATAGGCTGCACAGCCTTCAAATGTTCCTCATGGTCTGAGGTGGGCCAGTTGAGTACATCTGAGTCATCCCCCCCATCTTCATCTTGTAAGTTCCCCATCTTGACTTCATTTTGAATGAGGAGGTTGACTGCTTTGGCATGTCAGATGGCCTCACTCATTTTGCCCTTGCCCATGGGCTTGGGAGCATGTGCAAGCTAGAGCAGTGTGAGTTCAGAGGATGTGCATCCTAACATGCAGCAACATACTTCAAAAAATTTGTGTTTGATGCTATCCAATGTCCTCACCAGAGTCAAGTGCTCTGCCCAATAAGACTGCATGCCTGCAAAATCTTGTCCCAGTCATCCAAACTGATAGGACAATGCTCCTCTACCAGATCAATCAACCTGGAGAGCTCAATGTTGGTGTAGCCCCTTGACCCCTGAGGCTGGCCTTTGCTGATGTGTTTCTGGCTTGGTGGATCTTTGCTGGATGGTTGTGTCTTGTGTTTGGTGGAAGGGGCAGCCTGCACAGCCTGTGGAGGAACACAAGCAGGTGAGTCTTCAAGGTGCAGGCCAAGAACATGGTTTGATATGTTGAAGAGGGAGGAGGAGGGGTAGCTTGAGAAAGACAAGGCTGCATACTGAGGGAATGAGGATGGCTGAGATGATGGCAAGCTGGTAGCAGACAGAAGCATAGGCCACGGGGGTAAAGATGGCAAGGGTGCATAGATGTCCTCTTGAGTGGGGTCCATCATTGTTGTTGATGGTAGATGATGCACAGCCTAACCATGTGCATAATGTATGACACGTGTGGCGCAGCCTTGGGACCACATGCAGAAAACATCCGTGAGGATCTACCATGCTCAAAAAAATCTGCGTGAACCCTGAGCATATCTGCATGAGGCTCGGAGTTTGAAAATGTGCTTCTGTCACCCCGGCATGAGCAAATGCCGCAATCTGCGTATCTGCGTGGGGCACGCAGATCCTACGGGATGTCACCCACTGTGGCAAGGGGGGGGGAAGTCTACGGTCTGAGCGTGGAGAGTGCCGCATGTTGAGTGAGCACTGCCTCTCGTTCGAGTATACCTGTGCATTCTAAGCAGAATTGCAACGACCATAGAATGTTTCAGAAACTTGTGCTCATGTTGAATTGGTATAAGCAGACATTCCTCCTTGAAACAAAATCAATTAATTGACTGTGTCCTCTACATGTCGGAGAGAAGCTCCGACGCAGGGGTTCGTCTCCAGGCGCTGAAATGAAAAGACTCCTTCTGTTTAGTAATTGTATCCCCGCATGCACGACCTGCCTCAAAATGCCTCAGCTGTTGCCATGTACGCTGAACTCCCATATGCACTCCGTCGTAGACTGGATGACATCCCATAGCCCTTGATACCTAAAATGGAAGCAATTTAGAGGGGTCCAAACTATCCAAGGAGAAATGCGTTTCCTCAACAAACCCAATTTAGTTGTGCGAGAAGTCAAGGGGGCAACATCGAACAGTGTATCCTCGTCAAACAAGTCAGGTCCATGCTTTACCTCGTCATCACCTTGCTCCAAAGACATAAAAACCCGTGAGATTGGACAGGTATTGCCCCACAGCTGGTCTCATAGTGCTGGTCACTCACACCTTCCAAACAATCCACTTTTATCCCTTCAACACCTACTCAGAAAACCCAATCTCTCCAAGTTACACCGTTGTCGTCATAGAAAACCCAATCTCTCCAAGCTACACCGTTGTCGTCATAGAAAACCCAATCTTCCAAGTTACACCGTTGCCGTCATGCGTATTCCCGTCATCCTCTTTCTCGCACTCTTCTCGACATCTGTCTTTGCCCACCCTGTCCAGACGTTCACAAGTGAACTTTCATCGGAGGACGGATCTCCTTGGTGAGCTTGTTGCCCCTTGTTTTGAAGATAGGCCATGACCCTCGTAGGAAGCGAAGCCCCGTGAACCCTACGGAGGAGCAGAGACGGACAGAACAAGGCGCCCACCTTTGGAGGGCTTCCGGACTCGCCAACGACTTCGTCCAAACTCACAAGAAAAATTTTGGTCAGGCAAGAACGGCAAGGCACGCTGCGCGCCTGGTAATGCACGGAGCACAAAAAGATCACACACAGTCGGCAAAGACAGTGCAGGACGAGAGGACACGTTTGGGCCGCAAGACGCCGGGCTCGCAAGCATTCAAAAGGTCGAGTAACCGTCTCAAGGAGGCACACAACAAGCATACGACCAACCAGCATGCGCTTATGACTGCGACATCAGACTATCAGAAGACTCAGGAGACATATGATGAGGCAGAGAAGGACTACACAGCAGCCAAGCTCATTAAAAGCGCGGTTGACGAAAAGATTCAGACACATGTGGATAATAGCCAACGACCTCCCCCATATGAATGAGCGGGCAGCAACAAACGGCCTAGAACACCTTCGAAGTGGTCGATCCAACGATGTCAGACGTGCACAAGAAACGGCCCTAGCAGAGTGAGGGTAATATGAGTTATGTTGACAATTGATTGCGGTTTGTTATCACGCTGGAGAAGCGTATAAAGCCATGGTGTGAGGAGCGTGCTCCAAGAGCGACGAGCAGACCGTCGATCTATGAATCGAGAGAGCACTCGATGTTACACGATGATTGGCATTTCAGACACGTACGCCATAATACCACCACGGAGACTTACCAGAGGTGGCGTTGACCATCCGCGTCCTTCCTCTTCCAAATCTCGCCAGCACCCGAAGTCTGCAACCTCCGTCAAAGCTTGTTTGCAGCCCAATTGTACCATGCGTCGCTCAAATCAGCGAAGCAAGACGTATCCATCAGAGTGGTGTTGAATATGGATGGATAGACTTTGTGAATACTGTCGAGTCAGCGTTCATGAGAACTTGAAGAGAGTGCGTGTCATGCACGTGGCAGTCAGGGTCCCGCCGTTGCGGCATGTGTGCGTCTGGATGGAGGGCGTTGGACAGGGAATATAAAATATGAATGGTTGGACGCCAGGGGTAAGGGGAGGGCAGCACACGTTTCTCCTCTTTACCACCATATACTTGCTTGGTCTTCACTGGGGTCAATTGATTGCTTTGTACTTGTGAAATAGACAATACGCACTTGGATCTTCAACACACAAGACCACGAAGGGGAACAGGATGTCGGTGCGTCTGCTCTTTCGCTATCTGATTAACCCACACTCACAATTCCAGCTCGGGAAACTCCGCAAAGTGCGTATCCCCATCCATCATCTATAATGCTAACACTCCTCAGTGGGGCAAAGGCTTTGCAAAAGACCTAAAAGGACCAGACTCTCCCCGTTCCCCATCACCCGCTTCCTCACCTCGATCCCCGCCCGAGATGGAGCTTTCATCAGCATTCGACGACGACCTCCTCGCGCTCGATTCTGACCTCCAACTCCGCCGTCGCGGGCTAGAAAGGCTCGTGCTCGTCTCCCAGGCCTATACTCGCGCCTTCTACAAGCGTAAGGACCTGCCCGACCCTGCCGCTCCGCTGTCAAGTATAGGAGGGATGAAGAAGCTCAATCCTCAGGAATCCCTTGCTCTCCATTTGCAGGCATACGGGGATGCGCACGGGGAGACGCCGTTTGGTCGTGGGATGGCAGCGTATGGACGGGCGAGGGAGGAGGTGTATGTCGCTTGGCGAGAATGGGGCAAACGATGGGCTGAGGGATGGGAGGGCGCGTTGGAGAGCGGGCTGGGGATGGTCAAGGAGGTTCAGGGCATGAGGAAAGGGCTCGAGAAGAAGAGGTACGTCATGCATCGTTATCCCCCTGCTTGGCACATACCCTGTACTGCTTTGGGCTAACATGAACCCAGACAAGCGCACGAGACGAGCGTCAATCGACTCCAGCGAGCAAAGGAAAAGAACGCGGAAGCGATGGAAGATGATGTTTCGCGTTCCTATTCGGCGTAGTACGTTCTCCCTTCCAGCTATTACATCCCCCCTGCCTTACCAGCCGACCTCCAGCGAAACAGCCCTGAGCACCGTCCAGTCCCGCGTGCTAGAGATCGAAGAATTCGAGCAGTCCCTCCTTGCCCGAACCGTCCAGCTCGTAGAGGAAGAACTCGAGTTCGTAGCCGTATACCGGGACGCACTCACAAGTGTCAAGGACCAGCTTTTAGCGGAAGGGATCGCGTACGTCCCCTCCTCCCTTTCCTATTGACCTGCTATTAACAAGAATCAAGCGATCACAGGACAAGCATGCCCAAACGCTCTTCGCGCGCTTCTCTCGCTCCTATCCCACCCTTCGGACGTCGTCTCTCCGCCCGATCGCTACATTCCTCTCACTCCCTGCACTCCCTTTCCCCTTCCATCTCCCTCTCCTCGGATTGTACCTCCCCCGCCCCATCAACCTACCACCAACGTGCGCACTCCCATACCTTGAAGAGGGAGGGCAGCCGTAGATGGGGCGGCGAGACAGGCTGGGCAGAGGTCGCTGCCGAACCGCCAGAAGAGGACGAGTTGGCGGAACATGATCCCTCAAACTGGAAACCGAGCAATACAATGGTGGATCCTCTCCGTCCCCCACTCCCACGAAAGCCGCCATCAAGACATTCCTCCCTAGGCAAACTTCAGATCCCGCCGCGTACGCCCCCGAGATCTGCACCCCTTCTGGGCCAATCAACAGCCCGCCGGAAATCGTTGATCCAGACGGACGAGTCCGATGGAGGACCGGACGAAGAGGCGAGCGATGCGGACCTCCCAGGTGGGGCAGGGGACCGTCAGCCCTTGTCGGCGGGGACGACCCGTGCGCCTGCGTTGCCCCCCAGCCTGCCGCCGCGCCGCGCTCAGAGCTTGAGGGTCCCCCCACCTACACCGCCTAGGAACGGAGGATATGCGGCCTCGATCGGGGCTGGATCAAGAAAGGAAAGGGCAGAGGAGGCCGTCAAGAGCCCGTTTGATACTACGGATGAGAGCGATGCGTAGTTGCTGAAGTTGCCCGCAGAGGTGTGTGAAGAGACTGCCTGGACTATGTTTTTCTTTTCTTGAGGCGGTCAGACACCCGTTGTTGAATGTTATGTATGCTGCTAGGTAAAAGAATGAAATATCCGCCAACCTGGTGTCCTCCCACCTAGCGACGCCATGCTAACCACCCATCATCACATCCTCAGGGGATGTCCTCATGAAACTGCCAAGTCCTCAGTATGTATATGCTGGCCTCATGGGCCTGGGACTCATCTAACTCCCCGACTTCACTAACGGGTATTCGGTGAATGGTCTGCGTAGGACGCCACGGTATGAGAGGAGGAGAGGCAGTGGGTGACGCAGAATGATGGTTGGTAATAAACGCTGGGCACCGATAGCCCTGCCTCTGGGTCCCTGCTCGCAAGAGGCATTTGAGGACAGCTCATTGCCCTGGTGCATGAGAAAAGACTACTAATAAACCCTTGCCAGCCTTGTCGTGTCGTGCTTATTTATAACAACAAACGAGCAAATTGTTACAGAATACCCAGCATGGCTTCGTACAAAGGCTCGGAAAAAACACTTCAAGGGCTCAATTCGAACAGCAACTTTCATTCCTCCATCAGCAAATCTGCTCCCCTCATACGTCCTTTCTTCCTGATTCCACATCAGATGGGTGGCGCTTCCAACTCAAGCTGCCAGCTTGAGTACAAACAGCCCACGCTCCATAGAGTTCACCAGCAGATAGCCGCTCTCGAAATACGGGTATACGGACCATGTACCGCCAAACTCGACCACACCGCCTTCGGCATCATCCTCTGGATGTACTACGGTGGGAGTCAGTGTTGTGCTCGATTTGCAGCGGGAGGGGAGGGGCGTACCGTCGAAGAACCCGATTTCGCGGAAGGATCCGCCAGAGGGATCTTGTGCTACGCTGGAAACATCGATGATCTGAGACAAGCCGATGAGATTATCTGACAGAGCCTAACATAGCGGGCGGCGCACCCTCAGCCCGCTCTTGTAGTTCGACTCAAACGCGAGTCCTTTCTACAGGTCTGAGCACGTCTCATCGGGGGACGGAGGAGGGGCATACGTGGACATAGAGGTTGTGGTCGATGCTCTTTACAGGGCTCTTGTAGTACCCTGAGAGGACGGGTTTCTCGAGGCTGCGGATATTCCATATGTACGTCGTGGTGTGGTTGTCTGCTGCCCAACCTGCTCTGCGTCAGTACTTTACACAGGCAAAGGAGCGAGATAGATGATGCGAATGGACAAAGAAGAAAGGACATACCTCGCCTCTCGAGCTCATCAAGCTCATCGTCAAGCAGCAACCAGCTCTGATCCAACTCATCTACCACCCACCCTTGATGGGAATACGTGACACCGTAATACGGCGTGCTGCTGATGATCCGGCTCTCACTCGGGTTGGTGATGTCCCATATCGTGAGCGAGTCCTCGGCGTAAGCATAGCAGATATCATGCCCTTCGAAAGCGGTATCGGGGCCGTGGTAAGTCAGGCATTGGGCACTGCAGGGAGGGGAAGATGGTTAGGAGGTGTGGGAGGGGGAAGAAGTGGGACGTACTCATGCACGTAGCCGTCTTCAGAGGCGCACCCTAATTCGATTGGGTGGGCAGGATCGGTAACATCGAAGAATATCATTCCAGCCATGCACGTCCTGCACTCATCAGCTGCGATGCTACTGGGTATGGAACCCGCAAGAACCGGGAAGTGGGGATAGGACGTACCCGTTCCGAGGGGTGGAACCGACGGCGGCGATAAGGTTCTTCTCAGCGTGGGAGACGATATTGTGTGACCTTCCCTCGGGGAGGGGATAGACGGCTGTCAGTTCCGAAGTGAGGAACGTCTTGGGCCCCGTGCGGAGGCTCGTATCCAACAACTACTCCCACAGTCAGTTGAGTCCTTGAAGTGGGGAGAAAGGGGGGGCACACCTGGGTCAAATCAAACACCTGGATCCCGTGTCCCTCTGCCTCGCTCCCTATGTATGCAAAGTGCCCCAGAACCTTGATATCCCTCCATATACTCGTAACACTTTGCGTTGCCAGCCTACCGAGGTAGAGCACTTCCAGGCCGGAAGGCGAGGAGAGCAGCTCGACGAACGCGGTGCCATCCATTTGGCCAATGAGACCGAACTCGCGCCCACAGTGGGTCCAGCCCCAGATGTCGTTCCCTATCTAACGGGGTGTGAGTAGAGTAGTTGATGGAAGTGAAAGATGGGAGACGTACCCGCTCGGTGGAGCCTAGCAGTGCGTGGGGCATGAAGTAGGCGAGATCGACACCGCTGCACGCATATGTGCTCCTCTCGTCCTCCAGGTTGCCAGAAAACCCATTCACGCAAGGCGTATACTTCCTAATCGCGTCCAACGTCATCGTATCCCACAGATTGCCTGGGACGGGGTCGGCACGCATCCCTGCCACGGCGGCGGACATGCTGTCCATGAGCTGCATATGGACGTGGCCCTGGGTGTAGATCTCCTTGGAGGCATAGAAGTCGGTTTGATGGTTGAATACCACTTCGGATGTGCGTCGAGGAGCGGTGGCCCCTTGCACAGAGGGGAGGAGTGAGAGCAGTGCGAGACGGTACATGGTCGTTGTTGATAAGGAGGAGACCGACAGCGTCGAGTGCCTCTCTGGGGGTATATATTGACCTGAATGCTTATCGCTGAATTCTTATCGTTGCGCGTGTGACCTGGACGGTCCATGTGTCATTGTAAGGCGTCAATCGGAATATCAATCCGGCTTACCTCTGCCGCCACGACACGCATGCCTTAGAATTAGCCGTGAAGATGGTTAGGAGGTGTGGGAGGGGGAAGAAGTGGGACGTACTCATGCACGTAGCCGTCTTCAGAGGCGCACTCTAATTCGATTGGGTGGGCAGGATCGGTAACATCGAAGAATATCATTCCAGCCTTGCACGTCCTGCACTCATTAGCTGCGATGCTACTGGGTACCTAACCCACAAGAACCAAGAGGTGGGGAGAGGACGTACCCGTAGGAGACGATGTTGTGCGACCCTCTCTCAGGGAGGTCGGGGAGGGGTAGACGGCTGTACTCACCTCTAACGTCGACGTCTTCGGCCCCGTGCAGTACTCCCCGTGCGGAGACTCGTATGTAACAACTACTCTATTACCTATTTTATTTAGCTGTATATGCTCACTTATTAGTGAAACACATCAGGTCCATGTTTTACCTCGTCATTGCCTTTTGAGAAAACATAAATCGCAAGATTAGCCAGGTATGTATTGCCCCAGAGCTGGTCTCATAGTGCTGGTCACTCACACCTTGATCCGAACAATCCACTTTCCTCGCTTCAACCCCTACTCAGAAAACCCACTCTCCCATTGCAGTGTTGTCGTCATGCATATTCCAACCATCCTCTTTCTCGCACTCTTCTCGACAGCTGTTTTTACCCACCCTGTCCAGCCATTCACAAGTGAGCTTTCTTCGGAGGAGGGATATCTTTCGTGAGCAACGGCCCATCGCCCTTTGATTTTACGATGAGACTTGTCATTGACTCGCATTGTAGGAAGCGAAGCCCCATGGATGAGGGACAGTATCCTGGGGCAACATCGAGTGGCCCTTCTCATCACAACAGCTTGCAATCACCAGTAGACAGGGAGCAGCACATGCAAGAAGGCTCAAGGTTGCATGAAGCCGCTCAGCAGGCCATAGACGTCAACACCAATCAAGGGTCCATTTTAGCCAAAGCACTACATGAAAAGTAGCTGACAGCTGCTGCATACCCACCAGCAGCACAGGAATACATTTGGTCTGAAGCAAACACCTGGCGTGCACATACCGAATGGTCTGCAACCCCTGAGGGCTCGCCAAGCTGGGAGGACATGAAGACCCCGCTACGACACGGCAGCCGAAGAGCATCGGAGGAACGGCATTGCGCTTGACAAAGCGAAAAGAGAAAGGCACGACGCACACGCTGCATACCAAGCTGCAGAAAGCGAGTACAAAGAGACTCTCAAAGCTGCAAACACGGCTGTTGTTCAGCGGAAACAGTGGGACGTGGAGAATGCACGCTTAAATTACTTGGATGCACATCAAGCCCACAAAAAAGAAACACAGAAACTAGACCATCTTCGAAGTGACCCATCCGGCCATCATGACGTACAGGGGCAAGAAACCATCGTAGCGCAGCACTTACAGGTGGTGGACGAGACTCAAGAAAAGTTTGCCCTTCACCAAGCATCTCTTCATCACTCAGCACTTCGATAGTAAAGCGAATACTTATGGTCTCATACGTGCCTCACGTAGCGCTCCACCCAGCAGACCCGCTTGGCTCATCTTCAGCCGCCGCGCATAGCTTAAAGCGCTACGTCCGATGCGCCAGTATGTGAACGACACGAGTCCGATGAGCGGCACGATACAATAGAACGCGACGGGATTTCCCTCCAGCCCAGACAGCAGGTTCATCCCGAAAATGCTGGCGATGATTCCCCCGGCGCTGAATGCTAGCGTAGCCATGGCTACCCGGATTTCGAGATGGAGGAGGCGGTTGCGCGCTGGACGGAATCAGAAACAAAGGTCGTGAATAACTTGGAGGACACACTTGACGACAGAAGCAAATTAATATGCGACGACGCAGCCTGCAGCCGAGATATATTCTGCTGCGCTGTCGATGCGAGTGATGA
>NW_024467221.1:421162-424617 GCF_000292625.1 Dacryopinax primogenitus | reverse complement strand
TCCAGCACCCGTAGATCTCTCGGTTGTATTCCGTTCTCCTTGCACAACCTCATCTTGCTCAGCTTGACGATGTTCAGCATGTGCACCTCGCTCGTTGATTCATCCATCCTGACCAGCGTGCATCGCGAGTGAATTACGTCTCGATCCTTGATCAATTGCGTTGCTGACGGGAATTCGGTGAGTGCTCTGCGTAGGATGCCATGGTATGAGCAGTGGAGAGGCAGTGGGCGACGCAGAGCACAGAGCATGATGGTTGGTGATAAACATTGGGCACCGAGACACCGAGTCCCTGGTCGCAATTAGAAACACGTGACACACTCCCCGCTCTTTGACGCGTCGCGCGTTCTCTATTAGTGACCGCACACTTCGCCCTTCGATGGCCCCGTCATCCAACCAGAAGAAAAGAGGCGGTCCGAACGCAATTCTTCGTGCCCCTTTTCGCGTTCAGGACCGCCGATCCCGCCACACGCCAATGATCAGGTGCCTTGGGCATCCAGCGATGAACAGCAACGTATGGGACGCAATGTGCAACAGGGTTATTTGCCGGTGCGCGGCAGTGCCAATTCGAGCAGGTCAAGGGGCAGAGGCCGTCGTGGTCTGGACAGGTTGAGCAGGGGCGGACGCTGACGCTGAGGGTCCGATCACTTCACATTGCACCTCCCTAGTGTAATGAAATACGGGCAGAAACCAGTCCGCAGAACAAATGTCTTCTGTGGCCTTGATGTGTGGAACTTTACGAATGACAAACTGACCTTGGAACTGATGTGACCTAAATTCAACTGGATGGACATCCACAAGGACTATCGGTTGGAAGCAGTCGCAACATTGACAGATAAGGCGGCTAAAGCGCACGCTGGATGCATTTCTTCGCCCATTGCATCAGACGACCAAAACTCTCAAGGAAGTCTTCCCACGTCAACACTTGAAGACGTTGTCAACGAGGATCACGAATGTTGCCAGTGCACTCACAGCCGTCCTCGCATATAAGGGTCCCAGAGGATGGGTTTTCCGCGCAGCGTTGCTCAAGAGCTTGACGTGCATGCGTGGACATGTTCAGACCTGCCGCAAGGATCTCGTCCAGCATGTGTTCGAGTTCCTGCGTGGCACTGTAATAGGAAGTGCGATGCACCATGAAGAAAATCAAGCCCTTTTCATTTGTCCAGCATTGTCGCTGAGGGTATCGCGAGACCGCGGCAACCGTTCTTTCGAATTGTTGAGAAAAGAACGTGCTTGGTGAAGGTATGCAGATTAGGCGCCACTGTCGAAGTTTTCGGGACATGCATGGCTGGTTTGCGTTGACGTGGCTTCTCATCTTCTCGTCCATTGCTTGTTTAACCAATTCGCGGCCCAAAGACCGAAGTGGACGAGACACCTGGTGCAGCAGTCAGCAGGGTTGATATAGTAAGGTCAAACACTATGTACCTTGTCTTTGTTCATTCTTTGCCAATCTTCACACGTCATCTCCCCCACGAGTCCCGTAGCGTGTGGATAGAGCGAGTAGGCGAGATCATCAAATGTTGTTCCCTTTTTGACAGCATCGACGCGATGGGATGCGAACAAGTCTCGCAATGTATTATCCTCTGGGGCCAGAACAAAGAGGGTCGCGTTGTCGATGCGTTTCAAGGCTGCAATGACGTGCGTCATTCCCGAATCTTGACACAGAATATGATGGTGCACCTGTTGGTAGAAGGCTCTAGTAGTGTATGTCTGCATATCGCCGATCGATTCGCTGCCGTGCAGTTCGTACTGACGTATGGACAAGGTAGGAACTACGGTACATCGCCGGTCTCCGTTTTTTCGCAGCCAAGCTTGTGTCTTGTAGAAGATCAGCACGATGGTTTTCGTGAACTCTTCTACGTTCAGCGAGCACAACAATCAGGCTCAAGTATTGCGGGAGAGAACAACGATGGAACGCACCTTGCGAATTGCAGGTCCCCGAGATCAAAACACCGTTCACCTCTCGACCTTGCAAGTCATAGTCTTCCCGAAGGCTGGGGCAAACCAAGCGCTGGCGCGAAAACTCCCTAGACACGGATCCCCACCATTGGTGGATTGCCAGCCTCCAACACAGGCGACAACAGACGCCAACAGCATCTTCATCGGAACGTGGTAGTAAACGCATGGCAAAACCGCACCATGTACGGGTCTTGACAAGTACGACAGCCTGGGATGATGGGTCAAGAGGCGGAAGGGTTACTGTCAGCAAATACGACCCACCCCATGGTCGACAAATCCCGCCGCTCCGGGTACAGACGGAAGATCGGGGGGTTGATGGACAACGACCTCACGAAGCCGCAGTAGCGCATCCCTTTGCGCCCATCTCCCCAGCCAATCATCGCAGCGACGAGTGATATGTTCTAACAGCGGAGTTAGCAATTGTGTCGCCCTGTCGAGGAGCATTATACCGGGTGCCACGACAACCATTGTAGCTTGCTTTGGGCGAAGAACACTGAGCCATCTGTTTATTGCTGCACAAAGCGGTTCTGGATCACCAGAGGGTCCCAGGAGTGCTGCACTGCCCAATCTTGAGCCCTCGAAACCCGCCAAGACCTCTCCAATGCTTTCGCAGACTACGTCGAGATTAGGCCAGTACTTCATCCGGGACGACTCGGCATCCACCTCTCGTACAGCGGTCAGGGTGCGAAGGGTGGTGATGTGCTCCGTGAAAATACTGGACAGCGTCAAGTTGATGATCCATTTAGCGAGCCTCTGGGCACGCTTGGGATGGCCAAGGACCGGGACCCGAACGTAAATGCCCATGTAAGACGTCCAGGTTCGTGCATTGATCTCAGCCCCAGTTTCTGCAAAGATTTCCTAGTCTTCAAATCAGCGATCGAAAGCACAGGAGTGAGGACAACATTGTGCACTTCGTGTATGTTGCGCGCTATGCAATGTTCCACGCAATGCGCCAGCCCCGGGCAAAGTCTCTCATCAGTATTCCGTCTGAAAGGTAGTTCAATGTATAAAATGAGCGCATTTTGAGTGACAGTACGAAGAATTGCGTTCGGACCGCCTCTTTTCTTCTGGTTGGATGACGGGGCCATCGAAGGGCGAAGTGTGCGGTCACTAATAGAGAACGCGCGACGCGTCAAAGAGCGGGGAGTGTGTCACGTGTTTCTAATTGCGACCAGGGACTCGGTGTCTCGGTGCCCAATGTTTATCACCAACCATCATGCTCTGTGCTCTGCGTCGCCCACTGCCTCTCCACTGCTCATACCATGGCATCCTACGCAGAGCACTCACCGAATTCCCGTCAGCAACGCAATTGATCAAGGATCGAGACGTAATTCACTCGCGATGCACGCTGGTCAGGATGGATGAATCAACGAGCGAGGTGCACATGCTGAACATCGTCAAGCTGAGCAAGATGAGGTTGTGCAAGGAGAACGGAATACAACCGAGAGATCTACGGGTGCTGGACACTGACATTGTACGCACTACAACGTCAGTCACGC
>NW_024467221.1:397542-419965 GCF_000292625.1 Dacryopinax primogenitus | reverse complement strand
TGTGTCCTCCAAGTTATTCACGACCTTTGTTTCTGATTCCGTCCAGCGCGCAACCGCCTCCTCCATCTCGAAATCCGGGTAGCCATGGCTACGCTAGCATTCAGCGCCGGGGGAATCATCGCCAGCATTTTCGGGATGAACCTGCTGTCTGGGCTGGAGGGAAATCCCGTCGCGTTCTATTGTATCGTGCCGCTCATCGGACTCGTGTCGTTCACATACTGGCGCATCGGACGTAGCGCTTTAAGCTATGCGCGGCGGCTGAAGATGAGCCAAGCGGGTCTGCTGGGTGGAGCGCTACGTGAGGCACGTATGAGACCGGGGATTTCAATGCGGAAGGAGAGGATGGAGAAGATGACCCATATGAGGGGAAAAACTACGGGTGAGAGAGAGACGTCCTCTGGGTTATTTTGAGGTGTTTCGCTGGTTGAAGTTCAGAGCGCTATGTTTGACATTACATGACTGTACAGACTGATCGGAGATATCATCTAGGATAACCTCGGATTTCAGGGCATGCCCTCCGGTATGCGTTGATAATGTAGAATGCCCTCCGGACCTTTTTGTCGGCAGTGCAGGAAGCAGCCTTTCCCATCGTAGTGCCGCACGAAACAGCGTACATGACAATGACAAAACAACACGTCGTGTCACGATCATTGTCGTAAAGTCTTTACAAATCTATGAACTTGTGACTAGACCATTGAGGCTAAGGTAGCGCAGTGTTTCATTCAACATATTTGGTGCACAACAATATAGCTTGCAAGTCCAATCGTGTTGTTACATGTTGTTTTGACACGTGCGCTGCTTCGTTCGGCAGAAGCGCCCATGGTGGAATGTGTCACGTACTCGAACCCTTTTCGGCATCGCCGACGCCTAACTCCGCAGGGCACGCGCCCTATGCGCTTGCCCTCCTCCTCCTCCTCTACCTCACCTACACACCCTGTACACCAACAGCCCTGTCATACATACATCCCCTCCTCATCCTCCTCCTCTTTCTCTTCTCTTTCCTACTCCTCTCACCTCGTATATTCCATCCTCGGAAAGTATCACCACCATCATCAGAAGACAGAGCGACAACAACAGCCATGAGTCGGAATTCCGTGCGTCCTACTTCGGCAGCTCAGTACATCAGAAGCTAACCGCCGAATTTGCCCTACAAGTCTGTTAAGATCCCAAGGGGACAGCAAGAAGATCTCTCGCAGCAATTCGCAGTTCTCACGGGGTCGTCGTACGTCCCTTACCCATTCCTCCTCCTGGACCTGCACAGGCTAATGCGCGCTAGACCGAAAGAAGCAATGTCCTTCCTCAAGAAGTATAATTGGAATATCAACACCGCTGTCGATGCGTGGTTTACCGTTCCAGCGCACGGGAGTCTACCGAGCGCGCAGAAGCTCGGGCAGGTGTTCGACAAGTACAAAGGTGTGTCCATCCCTTTCTCATTACTCCCGCTGCTCAGGCCTCCTAGACGCCTCGGATAGGATTGGCATAGACGGCACGATCAAGCTATGCGAGGACCTTGATGTATCCCCGGAGGACGTGGTGCTCCTTGCTATAGCACACGAATGCAAGTGCCCCGGTGTAGGCGAGTTCACGCGCGACGGGTGGATAGGCGGTCTCCAGTCCCTCGGTTGCGAGTCGGTCGATGCGCTCAAGCGTCTTCTCCCCTCTCTGCGCCAGAGGCTTCTATCAGACCCAGTATACTTCAAAGCGGTCTACTTCTCCACTTTTGGGTTTGCAAAACCCCCCGATTCCCGCGTCCTCCCTCTCGACAGCGCGCTCGCCTACCAGGCACTATTGGTCCCCCCTGCACTGCAGTTAGGCCAGAAAGGCGCACTGGCTAGCGAGCGCCCTCCGGGGTTTGGGATGCGCGAATGGGCCTGGTGGGAGGAGTTCTTGGGCAAGAGCAGCGTCAAGGCTATGACTAAGGATGTGTGGAATAACGTGCGAATTTGTCTGTTTGCTTGTGTGCGTGTGCGAGGCTGATGAGCCCAGTTCATAGACTTCGTCAGACAGATTGATAGCGAGTTCAAGATGCATGATCTGGAGGGTGCGTCTGTCGCTTATCGCTGCAGCTGTGATCTTATCTGACGCCAAGTGGGTAGCGGCTTGGCCTTCTGTGATCGACGAGTTTGTAGAGTTTGCAAAGGGGAAAGTGGCTGCGATGGAGAAATGAACGAGACATCGGCGTGTACTGGGCATGTATTAGAAGCGATTGGATTACAAGCTACAAATTGATTCGTTGTATATCACCGACATTGTTCGTATATTGAATGGCTGATTGAGTCATCGGGCATTGCATCCGTCGAATGAACGTACAAAAACAGAACCCTGACTTTTCTTCGACATTCTCCTCGTTCACAATGTTCGCGCCAACGACGAGCAAGCCGGTCTTCTCACTGCCAGCGACGACGACGACGACGACAGCAGTCACTCAACCATCCCACCCGGCCCACCTCCCCCATCCACTAACACTCCCCGAGATCCTCTCCCTGATTCTATCCCATCTTCCGATCTCCGACCTAGCACAATGTCTGTCCCTAAGCAGCACCTTCTTCCACTGCGCTGTTCAGCGACTGTACAAGTCTATGCGAGTTATAGATTTGCTTCGGCTGGTGGAGGCAGGAAGGAGGCAAGGCGGGGTTCGGCTAGTGAGCGTTCTAGATCTGACTAGGTTGGAGAGTGACTGAAGCAGAACAGGGACAGTTCCATGTGACGCTGTACGATATCACCCGTCTAAGGAAATACAGTACGTCTCCCTTCCCTGTCCACAACATCTCTAACCCTTTGCAGCACCACACATCACCATTCTCACCCTCACCTCCCAAGAGTTCCGCAATCGTTCCGTCCGGCATATCTGGAAGACATCCGGACGGTCCTACGCCCAAGTGCCCCTCGATCCGCTAGACCAGCTCTCCCAGCTCGTCGCTTCCTGGCATGATCTGCTCCTCCTGCATCCCGAGCTCTCCCCTGCGCTCCTCGCACAGGGCCACGACCCTTCTTTGAGGTGTATGTTCCCCAAGCTGCGCGCCCTGGGCGGCTCTTTCGGACTGGACGACGAACTCGCCCTCACCTCGCTAGACTTCACCCTCCCCGTCACCCCCTCGTCTCTTCTGAACGGCCTTGCCCAGCCGTGGCAAGCGGCGTACACATACAACCAAGAACGCGAGCTGCGCGGGGTCGAGCTCCTCCTCCGCGTCGAAACTGCCTATGCGGGGCTCTCGGCCCCATTGACGTACTTCTTCTTCTTCCTCCGACAGAGCACTACACTCCGGGAATGCGAGATCGCTGCAGTCTGGCAGGCTGAGGCGGAACAACTGGACTGGCACGCTATCTGGAACAAGGAGGAGTCTGGAACTCCTTTTCCCGAAAAGAGGATCAGGCTGCGGAAACTCGTATTACGAGCTCCGAGACCAGTGGAGATGTTTGAACGCCTGGTCGAGGAGGGGATGCTGGGATGTATGCCTGAGCTAGAGGAACTGTGTTTCGGAGTGGAGGCGGCGCTGGAGGTAGAGGAGTGGGAGATGAGCGAGATAGACGAGGATGAGAGCGACGATGATGAGGATGGGGGAGATGGGCTGCATGCGTTTGGCGTTGTACCTGATGAAGATATGAGCGACGTTTCTGAGGAGGGAGGGATGAGCACAGAAGACAGTGCGGATGATACGGAAGAAACGGACGTCACCTCCGGTTCTGAGAGCGACGACGACGACGACGACCATGTGCACGCGGGAGAGGAAGGATTGGACGCGAGCATGCATGGATCTCATTTTGGGGACGTGGGGGAGGGGGACGCAGACGAATGGCAGACTGAAGCGTCCATCCAGGTGGATGGATCTGAAGCTTCGGCAGCAGAGGCGATGTTCACTACCGAACTATTGCCCGGTCGACTCCCCTCCTATGGTGAAGACACGTACCGCCCTCCTGTCCGGCTCGCTCCCCAGCTTAAAGACGGCGTGCTGCTGTCCCGGCTGTGTACCGCTGTGGCTGGGGCGTGCCCGGGGCTCAGGATGTTGGGCTGGGATGGGAAGAGTGTGGTAAGCGTTGCACATGGGTGGGCCGGGATGGGCACCGAGCAGAGGGCCGAGTGGTTGGAGGGGGAGGTTAGGAAGGTGTTGGACATGCGCTGACTCAGACCAAACGATAATATCTCTGCTCGTCTTGAACCAGAATTGTGCATGGGTACAAACATGGCTACTGATACCACTACATCCTAACTAATGAAAGCTTGACATCTTGCAAAGCTGCGTATCCAGAGCGTCGAGGGTATGACGCGCAACTAGACGAGTGCAGCTCGTCCGTCCACCCCGTTGTGGGGGGCATGAGGCGTTATCCTCTTCGAAGGAATTGATAAAGACAACCTGGGGCTAACGATTGAGAGCCTAGAGAACCGCTTTGCTGTTGCACCGCATAGCAATTGCCCACAGCATGGGCACGTCTCCCCAGTCCCTGCATCATGTATCTCATCCAACGATTCAAAGGACGTCTTCTCCTGCAGACGGATAATCTTCCCCAAGTTATCGTGAAACATATCGCAAGCCGGGTCGCCCGCGATCTTCTGATGATCGGAAACGATCTGGAACGTGTGTCTGAGGGAACCGAGCCGGTCGCGCTCGCTGCAGAAATGGGCGAGTTCTTTACAGGTATAACCGTGTGTACGGAGCGTACGTAGCCGGGGCAGAATGCTGGAGTCGCCCAGGTTGTACACGGAGAGGTGCTCGGTCAGTGCTTCGAGATAGTGGTCTCCTGAACGTAGGTGAAGCGTGGAGATGCCATGCAGGCGGCGGAAGGCATCGACGACAACTTGCTTGTCGCATAGGACATCGAGAATCCGCAGTGACACGAGTTCTGGGTATCGATCGTGGTTGAGCAGGTCGAAGCTTGCCTCGTGTCCTTCTCCACGGAGTCGATGGATGCAAAGTTCGGCTAGACGTGGAGCCTGGATGGACGAGAGAAGGTACAAGAGACTGAGTGGCGCTACACAGCCTATTCGGAGCATTCTTAGTGCTGGAAGTAACACTGCTCTCTCGCCCACGTCTTCGAGCTTCCCATACGGAAACCCGGACTCTAACTGTGGTCCGGAGTTGACCACTGTTAGCTTGCGAAGAGCCGGCGTACCATACAGCAGTGACTCCCATTCCTCTCTTGTCGGACGCAGGTCTCCAGGATGATATCGCACGTCGAGATTTTCCAACATACTCGTGGTCCACGCTGGACAGGTCCAGTATATAGGGAGAAGATGAATACGAGCGCTCTTCAATAGAGGCATACGTCCAGAAAAGACGGGTTCATGTGTCCGCAACCGGCGCGTCAGTCGTTTCTTCCAAGGCCAAACTGAGTACCCTTCTGAACTTCGATCTTCCAAGATCAAAGTGAGTGAGAGAAGGTTAGGGGCGGGTGTAGCCAGGCATTGAAGGACAGATATCATGTTCTCGTAAGATCTCATCCTGATGTCACATGTTCTCCAACGCGCCGTGGGTAGAATGGAATGCCACAGTCTGAATAGCTTCGGTTCGAACCATAATGAACGAACGGGTAGGCCTTGTGATAGATCGGAGCATGTGATATCCAGAGGCTCGATACTGCTGAGCAGCGACCCCGTCGCAGTCTGGCCACATTTTGTGAGCGTCGTACTCACTTGCTGAGGCAGCCTTGACAGGTCAATATCGACGCCAGCAGAATATTCGGGTTGGATTGTAGACTCCTTTTCCTACATGAAAGATAGGTGAAGTCGATCCTGGCTCGTGACGAGTACGTACCTGAAGTAGGTGGCAAGTAACATAGTAGTCAAGAATGGCACCAATGTCCCGAGCTGAGAGTCGCGTCATAGGTCGACTATTCCAGCAACGGAGCATGAGCGTCCACATGCCGTCATGTTCTCCTAGAATTCCTTCTTCTGGGCGCGCGGGGTTTTCTTCTCGGAACACCTTTTCCAAAACTTCAATGTCTGTTAAGTGGTGATATGGGGCATTTTTAGTCAAGATCTATGACGATGTCAGCGATTCAGCTTAGAGAGTGGACACGATGCTTGCCTGGAAGAAAGTCCGCATCATTTCGAATACGTCGCTGTGCACGGTGATTGAGAGTGAGGCGTTCGGGATACCATATTTGGCGGGTTCCACTCGCTCCCATGCAAGCCAACGAGGATTGCCACGAAGCGCCATCGCTGTGACATCCACCGTCGACTCGTCTTCGTTCCACATTCCCGACAGCCCGAAGTCTACGAGACATGCTCGGATTCGACCTTGGGATTGTGATCGATCGCGGAACACGAGGACGTTATTCTGACGACGAATGGTCAGTGAGAATGGCTAAAGGGGTTGAGGGAGACATACGCCATTCAGACCGCCGTGAACGAAGGGCGTTGGTTCAACCGAATGGAGATAGACAAGGCCAGCGGCAATATCTCGGAGCTCGTGGAGGTCATTTTGTGGTCAATACGTCACCTTCCAGCTATCACTTACGAGGATGAACATCTCCGGAAGACTCAAAGCAGCGCTGTGAATATATTCCATGATGTTGCCGTGGGTAGCCCAGGGAGCGACCGTACATAGCTGAAATGGGGCGTTTCGTGCCACTTCTCGAAGATTCGCTAAGCCCAGGAGGGGGGTGATGTTTGGATGATCGAGCTGTGACCATCGCCATGCTTCTCGAAGACATATCTGTACACGATTCATATGCTTCGTTAAAGTGTTCTCGAACGAGGGAGACCAACCTGGAGGGCTCTTGCCGGATGCCATCCGAAGTTTTGCAGCACCTTCACCGCGACCAAATCTGAGGAAAGACCACCCTTCCGAGGCACTTGGTATACGCGGCCGTGGCTTCCACTTCGAGCATCACTCAGGTTTTGGATTCGCTCGAGATCCAGACCTAAGTTTGGGCCATTGCCAAAGAGCCGAAATATATGTCGGTTGAACGTCCAGTTGTAGCTGCACTACAACGACAAGCCTCAGGAACCAGAAAGCAGCATATCTCAGAACTCTACCTCCCGTCCTGTGGTAAAGCATCGACTACAAATTGGCTTCAACTTGTCGCATGCCAGTCCTCTGGAAGGGGATCGACATGGATGATTGTTGAGAACGGAAACAGCTCCGAAAGACGCGGGCCCCTCACCGCATGCTGCAGGTTATGCATTCCAGCGGAATAGGTGATGGCATTGCTGTAATGCCCACCATGAGTGATCTGGAGGAGATATTGGTATGCGGAGGTGTGAGTCTCAAATGAGGATTTCAGGACATCACACCTTCGGAGGGCGCAGGGCGCGGGGTATCATATACAGACGAGGTTGAGGTGCTGGCATGTTCGAATCACGGTGTTGCGCACGCGTCTGCCGCAAGGCGCAAGGATGCAATAGGTATTACGGAGACGTTAGACGCTGATATTCTAGCCATATCTGGAATCTGGATGGAAAAAGAAGTAGGAAGTAGAGCTCGAGGAATGGGCCTTGGGACCAGGCGGAAAAGGGCAGGTGCGCATGTCGTGACGGGAACAAGTCATCGGCGATACCCTTCATCGGTGATAACCAGTCTTAGAGAAGCACAAGAAGCAACCGCTCATAACCATGCTTCAGCTTCTCGGCGATTATGGCTTGTCATTGTTATCACTCTCTGGCCCGTGCAATGGGCAGAACGGGTGACTGGTGGGATGCTGAATGGGGGTGATATATCAAACCATTGTATTGCTACATGCCGAATTCTGTGCTATAAATGGCTCCCTCGCATTATTGCATTCGTCAACAACGTTCCCATATATCATGACACTGCACACGAGCTTGGAACAATCTCTAGATCATCGGAGGGCCTCATGCTTTGCTGAATGGCTGTGTCTCTATCACTTTATTCGAAAACTAAACGCTTGAAAATGCCCTCGAGCCGTACCGTCGTAGAACGCTTATCGCCGATCATTCCACAGCAAGGCGAAAACAGTCTTTGCAGTATTCATTTCCTTCTTTTTACGTTTATTATTACATACGTGCATTTAATCTTCGTACTACCACACTTACTCCGTATCTCTCGTTTCCAAAATATCGAAATGCCCCGGTCGATAAAGCAGTGCAATCTCGTGCATCCCATTTCCACCCTCTTGCTCACTCTCAAATGTCACAAAGTCCACTTTGCCCTCTGCCCCCTGTCCGCCCAGGCTATTATCAAGATAGGCGATCCGAACACAGAGATTCAGGGCGCGGGCAAGTGCCATCTCTTGCACATGGTCCGCTTCCTTTCCCGAAGCTTCGACCTCTCGTTCGCAGAAGTCGCGTGTGTCCAGTAGGTCGCCCGTGTCGGGTGAGAACAGGTAGGGAAGGAACTCCTCCTCGTGCGCTCTGATGTATCCACTTGTCAAGAGGCGTAGGTAAACGACAATGCTGTTGCTTGTTTCTGCGTCTTGGAACGCTGCGAGGAGGCCAGGGGAGGAAAGAAGGGGCTCATACGGGCCAGGGGGGGAGATGATAGACGAGATGAGCCGGACGAGCACATCGTAGAAGTCTTCGTACTATGCTGGGCGTGAGCATGGAGCCACGCAGCGAGATATTGACAGGGACGTACGACAAGCTGCTGGAATCCAGCTTCGTCGAGCAGATGACGCGTCTCCTGCAATGTACTGAGCGACATGGCTACTGCTAGAGCCGGGTCGGGCGCCAGCAGCAGTCTCTCAACATACGAGAACGCGAGTGCTGCCTTATATCAGTTCCATCTCGGCGACAGGAGCAAGTATACGCACACCGATAGAAACAATCTCCATCGCCCCTTGTCCGCCTCACCCCTCTCCATCCGATCCTCTCTAGGTACGAGAGCTTATCCACCACCGTCCGACTCCCCGTTGCGTATTCTTCTGCTAGCTCCGAGAGCGGCTCTATGGGAGAGATAAGTGGACGGCGAGCACTTTCTTCTTCTTGCAAGTCCTGGGTGAGGCGGATGATCTGAGCGTCGGTGAGATCCGACAATTCTAGCTCGCAGATTAACAGTCAAATATATCCCTGTACGCAGGGCAAGACGCACTCATCTCCGGATTGATACCGTCCACATCCGTCAACTCGCCCTCGACTTGTATCTCTTCCTCATCCTCATCGAAATTCTTTGTTCCATCGGGGAACAGTGCCGATTGGGGTACGCGGTCAGTCCCTCCCTCTTCACCTGCGATCCCCATGGGTGTAATCTCCCTCGATTCCTGCAGTGCAAGTTGCAGAGTGCGGGACATCCCTTCACCTGAAGATGACCGGTGCGTTTCATCGCCAGTGGCGACAGATTGTTGAGGTGCGAAGTAGTGCATCGTTGTGCTCCTACTTCCGGGACTTTGGGGTTGTTCAGCGGCAGGACCGCTGGGTTGGTTCGTAGCCGCCGTCTCGGTAGATTGGGCAGTCGCCTGACTGTAGGTGAATGGTGTAGGGTTGGACGTCTGCGAGTTGCGAGATAAGGAAGAAGTGGGCTATATCGTTGTTGTATTGGTCTACGACCGACGTCGTGGAAGGTCGGGGTTGTGCAGGGACTGTGCGGTGCCCACGTGGAATGAACATGCTTCTGACATGCTAGTTAGGGGAGCCCATCTCACTTTGCTCATTGTTTTAGGTGCAAGGATCTTTTGTACATAGTTCCCATTTTCTGTCTCCCATTTCCCATGTCTCATGTCCCATCCCCTATCCCCTCTTCAGTGACCTTTTTCTAGTGGCTGCTTTATATAGTAAAGGTCAGGGGGAGAATATTTATTGGGTTAGGGTTTGAAGTCTTCTTTTCAGTCTACCTGACACTACAGTTGACATGCATCATGTGCGCTGTACTTTGCATGCATGTATTCTAATATATATGTGTAATATTAATAGGGGATATGGGTTAGGTGTAGGGTTTAATAAGGGCCAGGATTAAGTAACCCTCAGCCTCCTAGGGTCTGGCGCTGCCACAGTGGAAGCAGATTTCGTTCCACTTCCAAATTTGGACTTAGGGTCCGGATTTTATTTCCTTACTCACACGCGGAGGTGAACCACGTGCTGTTCGCGCGTGGTTTTGCAGTACATCCGACTTTCGTGACACCTTCTATGCCCTCTGCACGCATAGACGCTGACTAAGATACCTCCGTTTGCCCTCGTGTCCGCGTCCAGCAAGTGGACCCAGGGTCCACTTGCTGGACGCGGACATGGGGGCAAACGGGATTTCCCCCTCCTGCGCTTACCTAATGCTTCCGTGCTTCCATGGAGGTACAAAAAGCTTCCTTCGCTCGGTAGCTCACCTTCTGAGAGTATAGATAATGCATTTGTTGATCTTTTTTACGTTTCAAAATGTCTAAGAAAGGATGATATCTTCTTGGAAGTAAAGTAGCAGGGCGAGGTATGTTTTGTTTTTTGAAAGTGTTTCATTTTAAAGTTCGCGCGAATGATGTATTTGATCCCGCTTTGTGGCTGCGCATGGCATGGCGTCATTGTTCCAATACTAGACGTTTTGTTTGCACCTCCCCCGCTACTCAAAGGATAGATTGGGACCCTGGCAGCATGGGGCGCGGAAGCCGATGCAAATGGAAGTAAATTACCTAAGCTATGCGCTATGCACTATGCGGGTGCGTAGAAAGTGTCACGAAACTCGGATGCTCTCTGGTTTTGCCCCCGGCTTCTTGCCATTTGCTTCATGATTTGCTTCATAATAAGTAGGGGATATTCGATGCTGTGTATTCGGTACACTCAGGCTGTACTTCATTGTCAACAGTACTGCCCCATGTCCACAGATATAATATAACACTGTTCTCAGGCGGTGATGGGCAGCTAGTTTCAAAGTGCTGGACACTTTCCCTTTTGACCTCCTATGATCACTTCTCTCTTCCATCGCGTCTCCCTCAACGCCGCACATATACCTGAATCCTATTCTCCATACCTTCTACATCTATTATCATGCGTCTACAATCGGTGCTCTTTGCACTTATCTCGACCCCGATCTTCGCACACCCGATCCTGGAAACGTTTTCGTTGGGAACCGTCGACGAGGGATATCTGATGTGCGTAGCCAAGCATTGGATGGTTGTTTTACCCTTATATTGAACGCAGCCAGAGAGCTGGGGACCAGCTGCAACCCAGTGACCAGTCGACAATGAGCGGTATGCCCAAGAAAGGCTCAATGCTGCAGATGCAAGTCTCAAGACCAGTGAATTGCAGAAGAATTCGATCAATTGGGATCCGCGCAAAAGCCCAGACGAGAAGGCAAAGACGATTAAGAAGCACGAGGAAAACAAGCAAGCACATGACGACGCTGTGGAGCAGCACGAAAGGGTCCACGAGCATTTGACAACCGTGGAGGCAGCGTACGATAAAGCCTCACATGCGATGGAAGAGACGCACCATAGGGCAACCGAGTGGGACGTCGAGTCTGCGCAACGTACGCATGGGAAAGCAGTCGCTGATCATGCCACTGCTGCAAAGCGCCTGGACACGCTCAAGAGGAAACGTGAAGATGCGCAATGCGGGCGAAATACACGGTCGAAGACAAAGAAGCAGAATGATCTGAACGAACAAATACATCGGCAAGAAGCAGTCGTCGCCGCCGCAGACCAACACAAACCAGGCTGAAACAGACGTGGCGCATCACGAAGGTGTGCTTGCAAACATTAAGGCGAACAAGGCGAAGGCGTCCGGGTCCAATGAACACAGTTCGTCCGAGTCCGAGAAACACAACTGATTGTCAATGTATCAATAGTTTGCCAGATCCACATTGGATACCATTCATGGATTTCCCAATATTCAGCCGTCTGTTCTAGCCCGCTCCCTGGTCCATCGATAGCACATGGACGCAGCCGGAAGTCGTGCCAAGGGAAGTGATCTTGTTCCGCACTGTGTGGGGGGTTATGGCTGTTCCTCTGTCATACCCCTTTCCGTCCTCGGTCTCCACCTTTGCCTTCTGTACCACAAGATAGCACAGATACGAACTACGAGTTCGCCCACAACAATGCAGAACAGGCAAATGAGAATCACCGTGAGGCGGTCAAACATCATGCACAGGCTCAAGGGATCCTAAGCGAGCGCCGGGCTGCGGACGAAGGGCCGGCGACCTCATATGCGGCCGCTAAGAAAGCCCAGGAGCTGCACTTCCCCGAGGCGGTCAAGTGGCATAGGGACAACGAACTGCAAAAACTTCAGGCTGGAGCGCAGGCGACCACCGGTCAACCGATCAGCCATGCTTCCCGCCAACATCCAAATGCCCTCGCCCTCACCAGTATATCGAGCAGCCAGAAGACAAACACCCCGCACCAGAAGAATGGCGCCGAGATTCCTGACGAGCTCGCCAAATCCTTTCAGAAGACCGACAGTGCGAAAATCGCTACCCTGGCAACGAAGGGCAAACAAGCGGCGGCCGAGCTTTACGTTAAAAATTTGGCTGAACAAGTGGACTCATACAAGGTGGCAGCGGATTTCGCGAAATCGCAAGTACCACAAGATAGCACAGATACGAACTACAAGTTCGCCCACAACAATGCAGAACAGGCAAATGAGAAATACAGTGAGGCGGTCAAACATCATGCACAGGCTCAAGTGATCCTAAGCGAGCACCAGGCTGCGCACAAAGCGACGAAGAACACATTGGTGCACGCTGAACAAGCCCAGGATTCGCAACTCCGCCGCACGTATGATTCGCAGAAGGAGACCCAACTGCAAAAACTTCAGGCTGGAGATGGCACGACGACAGCTCCAGCCACGAACGAGGAGGCTATCAAGACGGCAATTCCAGCCCAGAATGCGAAAACCAAGAGGCCGCTGCCTGAAGAGGGAGAAGACGTAGGAGCACAACCTCCGCATGGGCAATCATGGCCGCCGGATGAATCCAAACCCAGGGCAGCCAAGAAGCAACGGCTTTCAGGGCAACAAGATCAAGGAACGGGACAACCTCGGGAATCCTCGGTGCCACCCATCGCCACCTTGTCTCCATAGATAGTTAGTCGATAATGTAGATATGTAGAGGTGAATGCAGGTGGCTCCGTTACCCTTATGTGTACACATCGAGCAGCAAGATGCAGTGCGCTTCGGTGTCCTTGAGCTCCTCAGTACGCGGAAGAATATCAGCAATAGCGAGGTCGTTCTTGTATATGAGAAGCCAGAAGAAGACGGTGCGGACGAAAGGTTGCCACAAGGACGGAAGTGTCGATCGTCTCTTCTATCAAGAACAAGAGGCGGGTGGGAGGCTCGAAGTAAGCTAAGCGCAGTTGAGCCCCTGCCATCCTGGTACTTTCTAGCGATCATCCGCCGGCGCTGATGTGCAAGGGGGTTAGATGAGAAGGTCAAGAGAGACGATTAACACCACCTCTCGCTCACAGAAGTCGCGTGTCTCGAGTAGAGCGCTCGTGTCGGATGAGAAGAGGTAGGGCGCGAAGTCCTGGTTCTGTGCTCAAAAGGATGCGCTTGTAAAGATACGCAGATAGACGGCTGATCTGCGCTTTAGAGATTTCGTAGAGCCCTGAATAGGATGTCAACAACGTAGCTAAGAAGGGCGTCAGATACACTCGTATCCGGGTTGATATCCCCAACTCCGTGAACTCACCTTCCACCTGTAGCTCCACGTCATCATCCAAAGTCGTTGTTCCATCAGGGAACAACGCCGACTGAGGTACGCGTCTGTCCTTCCCTCCCCGCGGGCCTGCGATCTCGGCCGGTGTTATCTCCCTCGATTCCTTCAGTGCGAGCTGCAAGGTGGGAGATATCCCTTCGCCTGACGAGGACAGTAGTGTTCCGCCGCCTGTAGGTGAACGGAGAAGGGTTGGATGTATGAGAATTGCGAGATGAGTGTTGCCCGTAAAGAAAGGCAAGAAACTGCCTTTGATGGTTCGAGTGGAAGGTACAGCGTGCAACGCGAAGGCGGGAGGATGCGGAGAGCGACTATCAAGCAATTCACACTACGCGTCGGGAACAGGAGAACCTGATGCTGCGGCAGATCTAGAAGACGAGGACGAGAGTGATTCCCATGCAAGCCCACCTCGGTCACGGCAAGGAACAGAGTTACAACAAGTGAAATCAGAGATGGCGAATCACGAAGACATGGTTAAGTCGTATCAAGAGGATATCAAGCATCACAACTCCAATGTTATGTCCGAGTCTGGTTCCAACCATCACAATTGATCGTCACATATGGTGAACATTCCCAATTGGCACCCATTGCCTTCCATTTTCGTTTTCCCCCAGGCGTATATCCCTTGTCTTCTTACGAACTTTCCTGCTCGGGGCACATACGAAAAATTCTCGTGCGTGCCCAACTCTTCACCAATTTCTGCGGCGAGTTTAGAGAAGCGCGACGCACCAGACTTGGGACGGATTGGGACGGACAGAGGCACAAAGAACGCGTTGGCGGCAGAGTGTTCTCGCTGCCCATCTATAACGACTAGCTCTCACTCTTTTTTGGCGAAAAGAGTGAGAAAATGCCATCAGGCATCAATACAGTACTCCTTCGATCACCATGCGGAAGTACACGTCGCATTACGGATGCCCGCCTCGTCGTCCTTCAACGCCCAACAGAGTTGGCGACGAGGAGCAAGTCGAGCTGTGTGCAGGGGGGAAGTGCCAGGCTCTGTGGAGGAGTAGATGACATCTTCAGCCATATGGAACGAGCCGGGAACGGAGTAGAAAGCAGCAGGGTTGACAATATGTACATCGATTTCACCCTACCGAACCAGGCGAAGGGAGGCACTCTCGTCCAAGCTACACCTGTCCCTTGCCCTTTTAAAGCCCATGTAGTTCCCTTATTTCCTCAAACCTCTTCTCCCAGTCCTTCCTCCCCACGCCAACCCAGTACTCCTTCCATCTCTGTGGGCCCCTCCCTATGCTGTCTTTCTCCAGGTCGATGCTCCCCTCCGGGCCAGCACACTTCTGCATGCCCATCGTCCTGCTCACCTCAGCAAGCCAGGGGGTGAGTCTGCTGATCCTCAGGTATGCTTTCTCCACCCCAGCTTCCGAAGTGAATGCATGGGCAAGGGCGTGAGCGAAGAGGTCGTTTTGGATGAACGTGGCGCGGTAGGGTGCGTCGAGGTGGAAATGTCGGACGTAGACGCAGTTTGAGCTTTGCTTAGGCTTCGAAGCCGTAGAGAGAGAAGCGATCTTGTTTTGCACCTTTTCGCGTGTCTCAGCTTCCCGCTTGTCATGTTCTTCCTTCTGCGCCTCTTTCTCCGCTTTCGTCTTGGCGGGTTTCTTTGCCGGCCCCTTGCCATGTTCCTTCTCCACCTCTGCCTCTGCCTCCTTCAGAATATCATCAAGTCCCCTCAGCTCCTCAGTAGGCTTGAACGCATCAGTGGCAGCGACGCCGATGGGGTTGTTCTTGTATATCAGGACCCAGAAAGCGGTGCCGGGAGAAGACGGGTTGTTGTAGTAGGAAGTGATGTCCAGAGTGTCTTCCCGTGAGAGGGAGAGTCGGGTAAGGTGCTCGAAGACTGCTCGGTTGAGCCTGTGAGGACGTCAGTTCTAACGATCAAGCCCCAGCACTGGAGGGGTATGGTTGGGAACGGGAATGCACCAGTCGATCACGAATAAGATTGGAACGGCGCAGCTTGCGAGCGCAGGGAGGGGCATGAGCCAGGTCCACAGGGGGCCGTTTACTACAGGCCACCATTTCATGAGTGTCACCATGACGCTCGACAGTCCAAGCCATGCAGCGATGACGAAAGGGTTGGTGTACACTGCACTCAATAAGCGGGTGGTTGGGAAAAGGCAGGGCAAGAATTGAGAACGTACGTAGAGTATTGGCAAGCGCGAGCTGCTCCATAGTCGAATAGCCCAAGAGCAAGCGAACTTCTTTGATATCCTTCTGCTCAAATTTGCGTATCTTGACTATGAGTCCTTCTGAAGCGTCGACGGCTGCACCTGGGACGGCGACGCCTGCTGGAGGAACCGGGTGTGCCATTGTTGAAAATTAAGAAGAGAATTCTATCAAATTAGAAGTTCAGTGGTCGTTCGAATTAAAAGTTGCAAGGAAAGGACTAGCACATACATACGTGTACAAGAGCTTGGCGGTTGAAAGTGAACAGCGGTGCACGTGGCGTTGACCAAGTGGGCGCTCATAATCAGGCACTCAGACCCTGACGGCACGTGCGTCACAGCCACAGGGACTGGGGGGAAATTTCGTCGAACCCTGACCATGTTTACTGCTAAGAACACTATGGCAAAAACTGCAAAGGCCACAAAGAGGTTCATCTCTTCTGGAAAACTCAAGCAGCAGATCGAGCAGAGGCACAATCATAAGAAGGTTAAGCAGCAGATTGAGAAACGCAGAGGGAAGGGGAAACGGGCAGAGGAGAAGAAGACAGCAAAAGCTGTTGACGAGGATAAGGCTCAAGAGGCAGAGGATAATGACCAGTACGGAATTAACACATGCAGAGAGCAATGCTAATGCCTAGCAGACCGAATGAAATGACCGTGGACGACCTACTTGGTGGTGAGTTTATGGACGATGGCGACTCAGAAGAAGAGGACGACAACAGCAGCGCAGTGGACGACAACGAGTCATTTGCCTCTGTAGACGATCTAGACGCAGACGAAGAGGCACACAAGATGGATTTGGAGAGATTGAAAGAGGTGGATCCCGAATTCTACAAATACTTGCAGGAGAACGACAAGGAGCTGCTGGAGTTCGGCAACGAGCCTGAGGAGATGAAGGATGCTGAAGATGTGGACGTGGAAGTGGACGAAGCAGAGATCGCGATGGAAGAAGAAGAGGATGAGATCGCCGTTCCTTCCACTGCGAAAGAGGTGACGAAGGAGATGCTACGCGCGTGGCAGAGGTCCATCCTCGAGGTATGATTCTCCCATGCGTGTTCTCACGTAGCTCACACCTACACAGCACCATTCGCTGCGTTCTCTCAGAGGCCTTCTACTCGCATTCCGTGCCGCGGTACATATGAATGAAGAAGATGGGACGCAATATGCGTACTCCATAGGCAGCTCGGCCGGTTCGTCGTTCCCTCCCTTCTTACCTTCCGCTGACCCGGTGCAGTATATAACAAGCTCGTTGTTACTGCCTTGAAGTACACGTCGATCGTCCTTTCTCATCATTTACCTTACAAAACTCTTCCCGACGGACGCTAGTGCGTGCTTCCCACCTAGTCTAAGATTTCAACTAATGTTCCCAGCAAACCTCCCGCACAGACGAAGAAATACTCCACCCTGCAGAAGATGATTCTCTCTTTCTTCAGTAACGTCCTTCACCTCCTCTCCCAGCTCCCAGACGGCGACATGAAGCTCCTCGTCCTATCCGAGTCGACGAAAGTGATCCCATACATCGTCTCTTCCCGGAAAGTCGTCAAGGACTACCTCAAGCAGCTGCTCGACGTCTGGTCTAGCGGGTTCGATGACGTGCGCCTGACTGCGCTCCTCGCTATTCGGCGACTCGCGGCTAGTCCCGACCAGAGTATACTCGACATTTGCCTGAAAGGGACTTATGTCTCTCTCGTCCGCTCTTCCCGGGTAACGACGGTGCACACCCTGCCCTCGATCAACCTGATGAAGAACTCTGCTATGGAGCTGTACATCCTCGACCACGAGGCGGCGTATCAGCACGCATTCCGTTATATCCGCCAGCTCGCCGTCCACCTCAGGGAAAGTATGAAAGTCAAGAGCAAGGAGGCATACAAGGCTGTCTATAACTGGCAATATGTGCACTCGCTCGACTTTTGGGCTGGTGTCCTCGCCAAGGCGTGTGATCGGGATGCACTGGGAGAGAGCGCACTACATCCACTCATATACCCTTTGGTGCAAGTGACGATCGGGGCGATCAAGTAAGTTTCCCTTTCAGGTCCCTTCAGCTATATCTAACGGACGTAGACTGATTCCAACACCCCGCTATTTCCCACTGCATCTCCACTGCGTCCGTTCCCTCCTTCACCTGATCCGCCACACGGGGGTGTTCATCCCCCTCTCTCCCTTCATCCTGCAAATCCTCACATCATCCGAGTTCTCGCACAAGCCCAAGCCCTCAACCCAGCGTCCGCTCGACCTGGAAGCCTTTATCCGCGTCCCAGCACCGTATGTCCGCACCAGACTGTACCAAGATGCCCTTGCGGAGGAAAGCGCCTACCTGCTCGGAGAATGGTTCGAGACGTGTGCGCAGAGCATAGCTTTCCCCGAGCTTGCTGTGCCAGTGACGATCCTCGTCCGGCGGATGCTGAAAAGGTCCAGCAGTGTCAAGCTCGCAACTACTCTCAAGCCGCTTGTAGAGCGTCTGGAGGAGCACGCAAAGTGGGTCGAGAAACGACGTTTGGGAGTAGTATTCGGTCCGGCGGATACGGCGGAAGTAGAGAGGTTCGAAGCGGCTATTGGGGTTCCCGAGAGCCCGTTGGGCAAGTGGGTGAAACTCCAGCGGAGGGCGAGGGAGAGACGCAAGGCAGTGATCGAGAAGGTAAGCAATATTCAAACCGCGTGGCTTGACGCTCATTGGAAGATAGGCGAGAGAGGGTGCATCGGAGATGGTGGACAACTAGGGAAGCGTGCCCTCGTAAAAGTTATGCACTAGAACTCTGGTGCTTGTGTTTAATCTCGCCATATCATTAGTATGAAACTCATGATATCCTCAATGATCATGTTGTGAGCTCTCCCTAGAAACATCGCCAAAGACTCTTTGATCACCAATTTAGGTACGGATCTTCCTGATCAGAGCATCCCAAGCACAGATCGATGAAATTAATAACACAGTATTGTATTAGTACAACCATCCCGCCCAACACTAAGCGCCAAGCTCCATCCCCCCTCCTGCACCTCTGGCTCTACATCCTCATGCATGAGCTCGTCGAGTGCTTTTGACACGGTTCTCAACTTTCGCGTGAAGACGGCAATGGCTTCTGGAAGGATGGCGTTGGGTGCCATTTGCCCTGCTGACTCGACCGTGACTGCAACACGTTAGATGCCTGAGAGAGAGAAGCGGGATGTGGGACGTACACAGGAAACGATCCCTCACTCGAGTGAGTTTGACCGCACCCTCAAACTCGGGATAAAGGAAGACGTTCCTGCTCATCGTATCCTTCCTCGCATCCTTGACGAACACTTCCCATTCCCATTGCTTATTCCTTCTGCTCCCGATAACACCGGGGGAGAAGCTCTGCGTAAACTTCGCTTGCAGCTGCTCTGGTATTGATTTGAAGATTCGAACATATGGCAACAGACGGGACGTTGCAGTAGCGACCGGACTGTACTTCGCATGGTCTCTCCCGCAGCTCTTGACGCAGTGCATCTCGATGTTGAGTTCCTGCCCCCGGCGAAGCTTGACGAGAATTATATCGGGTTTTGCGACAGAAGGGGCTTCGGCGAGGTAGTCTGGAAGTGCTGCTTGCGCACCAACAGGCTTCCACCGGAGGTGGGAGGCGTACAGTAGATGGACGAGTTTTCGTACAGCTCTGAGGGGTCGGTGCTCCCTCTTAGCAGAAAGGGACGGCTGGTACAAGTAACTTGTACTTCGAAAGAGATGGTGTTTGCATCGGCTGGAACAGCGTTCGCTGTGAGCGCGCATACTCTGTCAGCAATGAGCATGGGGGTAGGGAATTGTGCGCACGAGTCCAGCTCTCAAGCCTCGCCGGGTTGATCCTCAAAGGTACCAGCCCCGGCCTACTCGCCAGCACTTCATCCTGCATGACACGCTTGTGTTCTGCCAAACCCACACATTCTCCACTGCAATCGTTTCCACCTCCTCGGTCATGACTTTTGGGAGGGCGTCGGCGATCGCTGCGTCTGTCCCTACGAGGTCGAAGTCGATTGTAGTGGGTGTGAGACGCTTAATGTCGACTTGTAAGCTCTGGCCCAGAGGGGAAGATCGACCTGGAGAAAGACGGCATGGGGAGGGGCCCTCACAGATGGAAGGAGTACTAGGTTGGCGTGGGGAGGGAGGAGTGGGAGAAGAGGTTTGAGGAAATGAGGGAACTACATGGGCTTTACAAGGGCACGGGAGTGGCCGCTTCCCTCCTCCGGTCAGCCCATTCAGACGCACACAGGAATTACGCCATGCCGCACTCTCTTCTCATAAAACATTAACTCGACAGTATTCACAAAGTCTATCCATTCGTCTTGTGCTCCGGCTGATTGGGGTTGGTTATAACTTGCTCGCTGGTGGATCCGGGGTTGCTCATGTACTTGTTATAGTGGTGCTGTTCGTTGATGGTATTGATCAACTGGTCGTGCACGTTATGTGCGTTTATTGCGCTGTTCCTAGCCTTCTGTTCATTTAGTAGAATGCCTGCTTCCAAATGATGTTCCGCCCTCCGCTTTTGCGTGGTGTTTGCCACTGACAACCCCGCCTTCTGTTGGCGCATATCCTGTACAAGTTTGGCAGCTGACTCGTGGTCCTGAATCAATTGCATCCGCAAGGCTTCTTGATGGGTTCTTTTCACGTGGAGTAGTTTGCCGTGAAGCTGGTCCCCCTTTCTTGTGACTTGTTGCATCACTGGGGAAAGCAAATCTGCATGTGTCACTAGTGCGCTATGGGCGCTCTTCAACTCAGGATATTCTTGCACGGCACCCTTATGCTGGAAAACCTTCTCATCCCTGTCCTGCCTGAGCTGACCTCCATCTCCAGGCATCGAACCAGGCTCATGGAGCTCGCCACCACTCCCCATCCAGTGATCAAGTTTTGCTTGCGACGATATCGCAGCACGACCAGTAGTCTCTACAAGTTCCCGACCGGCTTCAACACGTTTCGCGGCGTCCTTCACGTGCCCTTCCACCCCTTCCAGCACTTTGTGCTCACGAATGTTTGTGTAAACCTCGCCATTAACCCATGAGATATGGCTGGCCGACATTTGATGAGCCGCATGTTGAATAGGTGGAGGTAGATGAGGTTGGACAAGAGGATCAGGTCGGCGAGCAGGAAGATCTTGAATAGGAATAGGTTGTTGACTCGGAATGGGATGTTGATTAGGTTCCATTCTCTGGCTGCATTCAAAGTCAATGAGGGGCGCCTTGCCTACAATCAACATATGACTAACATGAGATACTCCTCGTCAAAGGTTTCCGGGATCGGACGTGCGAAGATCGGTACCGAGATGAGTGCAAGGAAGACCGTCGATGTAAGACGCATGAGAAAAATTGTGGAAGAGATAGATATAAAGTGTGGAATGGTTTCTGAAGGGCGGAAGATGGGGTGGAAGACAGATGTGACCAGCACAAAAGTCTTGGAAAGGTGTGTGTGTTGTGACTGGAAGATGGGGTGGAAGACAGATGTGACCAGCACAAAAGTCTTGGAAAGGTGTGTGTGTTGTGACTTGCTGCCGCCCAAAACCTGGGATGACGGTCCTTTTTATAGCTCTGAGTATGGGTCACCCAGCGCATACATTCAAAAGAAGGAATGAAGCATAGCAACAGAGCCTGAGATTCTGAACCGCAAACGGGCAAATGTAAACAGTACTTAATGTAGCACTGCTGATCGACCCTGCCTACTCGATCATGAATATATTTAGTCATCGGATCTGGAAAGCGCATGACCCCGCCACCCCGGGCTATTTGTAACATTGCAGTTTACGCCAATAGATTTGCGATGTTTTCGGTTAGTTTTCCTCCGTCCTAACGTGGAGCGGTGGGGACACAACCGCAGAAGACGAGGAAGATCATGTCATGGCTGTTTCGATCACGAAATCAGCCCAGGTCGGTGCTGAAGTTCGTGGAAGAGGAAAGAGGACGACTGTTTCCCGAGTTCGGGGAGATGGTACTGGTTCGGGAAGTACTGGTTACGGTCAGTGAAGGGGGTGCTTTTTAAATGGTGCGAATACCAGTCAGTGGATGACATCCCGTAGCCCCTAGATACGTAGATACGCAGATTTGCATCCATTTCGAGAAGCCGGAAACAAATGGGTCAGGGTCATCCCTTTCCCGCAGGCTGCGCATCCAAGGGATGCAAATTCCTAAATCTGGGTGATCACATGACGGATTTGTTCCTGCTGGTCACGCGGAGGCTGTGCCACATGCCCCATGGTGGGCATGTGTATGCATTGTGTACACACATGCTCCTTGTCAACCTCCCACCATCCCAACATCAACTCCACCACTTCTACTCGCCCTCTCTGCTTGACTTCTGTTTCCTATGGCTGATCTACTGACATGTGATGCACTGAGAGGGCTTGCTTGAGGAGCCCTCACTGCTGAGTACCTCAATGATGACATCACCATGCAGATCATCTCCTATACAGAGTTGGTCAATGATGATGCTGTACTGCTCAATCTGCCCTTCATCTGGTATGTCAAGCACTGTTCAGACTGTGCCCCTGCTAATGATCTGCACAGCCTTACTCTCAGCAATGGCCAGGATGTCCTCAACCATTGTGTTGCAGGCCAGTGTCTTGTTCCTGACTGCACCATGGTGAGTTCAGTAACCTGGACATTGTGAACATTTGGGGGGCTCAGCATTGGGTGGCTAATGGCCAGTGAGTACTTCATTGTCAGGGGACCAGCTCATTGCTTGGTCAAGAGACATGACTAAGCCTTTATGACATGGAAGTAGCTGGTATACCT
>NW_024467221.1:365006-391179 GCF_000292625.1 Dacryopinax primogenitus | reverse complement strand
TTTATACCTCTGTGGTGGAACCTGCTAGAACATCTTGCTTACTCAGCCTAGTCAGGTGATCAGGTCATATGACCAAGGATGAGGTCATATGAGGTCATGCACAGCCATGCACAGCAGGTCACCTGACCATCCAATCCTTCCAGCAGGTTCCAGCACATGCCAAGGTATACCAGCTACTTCCATGTCATAAAGGCTTAGTCATGTCTCTTGACCAAGCAATGAGCTGGTGCCCTGACAATAAGGCTCCCAGAGCTCATATATATACATATAGGAAAATGGAAGTATAATAGAATCCCAAGAGTAGCTGTGGGACTATATAGTTTATCATTGTTTAGGGTGGTGCTTTGAGGTAATTGAGTGGTTTCACTTCAGGGTGAAAGGATTCAGGCAAGGCTGAGGCTGAAATGAGCTTTTCAGTGTCAATTGTATCAAACTTGCACTAGGCGAACCCTGACTGGGTGTCCCACACCCAAAAATGGAAGCAACCAGTGCGGAAGCCAATACGGAAATCCCACCAAAATCTTTCTTGTTATTTTTCCCGCGTACTAGTGTATGGGTATAGAATACTTGTGGTTGCCTTGTACCTGAGACGCGCATGCTTGATCAAAAGGCCACAGCCTCTGCAATATAGGAGTACTCCTATTGTAGTCTTGTGAAACTCATCAAGCGCCCTCGCCTAGTTTATTGATATGATTTGCTGGTCATGCCCGCGTTTGACAAAGTTTGTCAGCATTTCATATCCCGACATCATACCGTTGATTGAGAGAGATAGAAAGATAGGGACATGACCGAGATCCGGAGCGCGTGTCGACAGCCGGTAGGGCCGGTCTCCTGTCCACTTTTCCATTGCTGAAGATGTATATAGTGACGTCGTCGCTGACGTCACCTATATACCACGTGTGGAGCGACAATTTATTTCAATCCATATACTGTACATTTCTTGCTGAAGCAAGGGGTGATGTGGTTTTGACCGCATCTGCAAAGGCACTGAGAAGGAACATATACATAAATAGGAGCTGGTGCATTACATTTACGGCTGGCCCCTCTTCTGCACATCGCAACGGCATAAGTTCTCTGATGGTTTGATACTCCTGAACCTGCTCCTATAACAGTGCATTATCCCACTCATCACCGGCAAGGCAATGGGTCATTGGTGCTGGAGGCTGCCGCTGAGCTTATCCGTCCCGGTCCACTCCGCAAAACGGCTTGGTTCTTCCGATCCAACGCAGTCCGATTTGTGGAGAGCGTGAAGTCGGGTTGCTCGTAAGCTGGTGCTAGATGAAACCTATCTGAGTGTGAACAACAGATTCCGCGAGGAGACGGTGCAGGCGGAGGTGGGTGGGCTGTGAAAATACTGCGGCAGAGAGACCCCCTTGTTTGCTCATGCAAACTCCAGAATGGACAATCGTAGGTGTAGATCAAGGAGGCGATTAAAGAGAGAAGGGTCAAGCCTTGCTGTTGGGGAGCTCAGCCTCAACTTAGTGTATATGCCTTTGCACGATTGCAGATTCTTTTCGACCGAGGCACGGTGTTGAAAAATTGCATGGATGAAGACATGGGCGGGCAAACACCACCGGGTTCACGAAGAAGTCCGCAAGTGATACAGAGTCCGTAATAGATATCGAATCCATGTCAAATGGTAGCATTGTGTGCTGATATGTAATTGCCTAGTTTGTAGATGGTGTTAATCGGTTGAATGTGTTGTTATAGTGCAATAGAACCCCTGAAGTAATGTCGTTTGCCCCCGCTGGATAGGGACATGACCGAGACCTGGAGCGCTTGTCCGTCGGCACACTCACAGCGCACTGTCAGACTAGGACAACGACGGCATACGACCGTCCAATCGCCCCATATTGCTGAAGATATATGGTACAACAGTGACGTCGTCGCTGACGTCACCTATAGCACGTGCGGATGGTCGCGCTCCATTATCCAAGGCGACGACAGCCACACGACACCGTTCACCCTCAACATCCTCAACCGTCGCACCCATTGCACCCCCACACACCTGCATACATTCACCCCCAACCACAACAGCACTATGTTCTCATGAACTGGACAGCGTCCGTCGACACCCGCATCACCCGCGGCACACTCGTCACAGCACGCACCCTCGAACCATGGAGACCCCATGTCCACTGTCAGTCCCACACTGTCGCTTGTGTCGTCTGGGGCGGTGCATCTGGGAGTAGGGAGAGGGTAGACAAGGTGAGGGAGCTGGTCGGACAACCGAGCGTGGTGAGGAGTGGGAGAGGGGAGATAGAGACGGGAAGAGAGAGCGAATACGACCTCACTTCGTGGAACACGTTTCACCTCCTACCTATCCTTCGTTCCCTACCCCCCTCCTCCTCTTCCTCTTCTTTCACGCCACAGCTCTTCTTTCCCCTACACTCCAGCGCGCATCCAATAGGACGATTACGCACCGTACCGGAATGGCAAGGAGGGCAAGCGTGGGTATGCTATGACGTCCAACCCCTGAGGGCAAGAGTACACTGGGATCCTTTGGTACGCGTTTCCTTCTACTCCACCTTCTTCTTTGTCTCCCGCAGCGCATATATCTGACCCGGATGCAGGCCGACCCACAGGCAACGCCGATTAGACTCGCGTTTGGCGAAGCGGACCGTCTCCTTGCGTATCTCCGACAATGTGCGGGCTTACCGCAGCAAGCGAGCGAGCGGGACATCTTGTTGAAACTGAAGAGTTTGGAGGAGGATGAACGTGAGTACTTCCTTGTGCTTCTTTTTTCGCGAATTGCCCGATACTGAGCCGTCGAGCTAGGGCGGGCAAAGATGAACGCGACACTGCAACATGACGCTACGCTCGACGCTCGACGCGCTCAACCTCAACCTGCTGTCCCTGCACCGATACCGATACCTATACCGATACCAATGCCGGAGCAGGCACATACACAGCTACCCATGCCGACACTGCCTCCGTTGGTGCTACCAGCACCAGTGATGCCGATCCCGCCGCCGCTTGCGCAATCAGCGCACATGTCCATACAGTCGTCGCACGCTCTCACAAGCTTGCAGCATTCGCCATTGCGAACCAGAAACAAGTTCGAAGATCAAGATCATGAACCGCTGGAGCAATTCGAGCCAGAGCAACAGGACACGCGCATACATGACGGTCGGAAAGATATGACAGTAGAGATGGATACAAGCACCCCTCCTCCAGCACCTGCTACGCCTATCACGCCCGGTAATGCAGAGGAAGTGAGCAATGCCGTGCGGAGGCGAGCTAATGCGGACCGAGGTGCGCCCGTCCCTCCGTCTCGCCGAGTCTCCACCAGCTAATCTATTAACAGAAACTCAACCCAACTCCCCTCCGTCCGTACTCCCCTGTTCCCCCTTATCCAACCCAGGTGCTCCTCCTGCCCCCGCTCCATCCACAGCTGCCCCAGCAACCGGCATGACCATTATGGGTCCTATGTGCGACCATTGCCAGACGCAGAGTACACCACTTTGGAGGACAAGGAGGGTTACGGGGGAGGTATTGTGTAACGCTTGTTCGCAATATGAAATAACGCATGAGGTGCGTTTCTTTCTTCTTCTTTCCTTGGGAGCTGTCTTCCCTTGACGTGTGCGGCTATGGCTGCGATTCTGCGCTGTCATAGGAGCCGCAACTGCATGCAATGGATCTGGCTTGCAGCTAGGATTCACACAACGAGTCGATGTCCCTAAAGATGTCGAGCAGACCCAGCTCCTCTTCCCTTTTTCTGCCGATCTTCATACTGACCAACATCAGGGCGCCCACAGACCAGCAGAACTCTGCCAGAGAGGCCAGAAGAGGCGATCGAGGAAGAGTGTCAGTGGAACCGCTCGCGCTAGCTTGGATGGCAACACGATCGTCAGTGCAAGTGCCAGTGCAAGAACCAGTATAGACGGAACTACAGCTCGGTCCTCGCCTGAAGACGTGCGAAGTATGAGCGTATCCACTCTCACCCCTACCACTAGCGTTGCCAGCACCGGCATCTCTGCTTATCCAACTGAAGGAAATCGCACGCCCGCTCGCGTTCGGTCGAGGAAACGTCCAAGGGCTCAGGAAGAAGCCACTATGGTCAAGCGAGCCAAGGAGAAGGCGGAAGATGTATTCATCAAGCTGGAGCTTGAGACTGGGACTGGGACCATGGTCGGGCTTCCTCCGATAAGCAGGGAGATAGGCTTAAGGAAGCGAGCGGAGTGGAAAGGCTTGGATATGCTAGGCTACGCACCCACTGGAATGCCGGATCGTATGTTCCCCTCTCTTTATACGGGGACAGAACTAACAGAACGCTAGTCCAACAAGATGAACCGCCAGAGCCGGAACGGAAACGCAAAAAGAGCACGTTCCACGTTTCCAGGAATAAGCGTATGTCCCTCCTCCGATCTGAAATCATACTATGAGACATGGATGCTGATAACAAGACTAGAGTTCATTATGCCCAAGGCCGCGTTCGGGTTCCTCGGAACACCGTACTCGTCTTCATCAAAGTTACCTACCTGGCTCGAATGTACGTCCTTGTTCAGCTCAATGGTAGTTTAGCTGACGACGGATTCGTAGTGGTATTCTCTAAAGCGGATGTAAGCCCTTTGGATACCGCATACCGGATATGGCCACAAGAAGCCACCCAAGACTCGAGAGAGGCCGTAGATTTGCTCACCTCTTCCTCGCATACGACACGCATGCTTTCCTCCGGCTCCCCCCACCTACTCGATGCGCCGCCCAGTCCGACCTGGAGCATCTCCACAGTGCCGCTAACGCCGCTCACGCAGAACAGTGACCCCTTCGAGTTTATAAACGAGCCTCCCTCGCCCTGTCTCTCCTCAATCCTCAACGCCTCCCGACCTCCATCACCCGTCTCTCCATCTCCGTTGCCGCCTCCCCAGCCGCTGGTCGCTGTCTCGTTATCTTTTGACATCTCACTCGATCCCTGGTTACCCGATAGATACACGGAACTGACACCGAGAAGATGGAGGGCAGGTGCTTGCTGGACACAGAGAGAGCCACCGGGGATGTGGCGCGAGCAAGGGGAGATAAGCGCTTGGGTCGAGGAGGTCAGGAGGGCGGAGATGGAAGATCTGAGCGTTCCTAATCTAGTAAGGAAGAGGAGGGTGACATTGGCATGACCCTGGTAAGAGCTTCACTGGAATGTTGCTCTTTAAACGGATTCTATGGGAGATGAGTCAACACACTATTGTTCGGTTCTTTTGATCTTTCGAGTACTGTTCTCCGCATCTTGTCAGACTAGCCTGTACGGTGCGTGCACCAGACAGTCTATCATCCTCTGTTCGTCTTTGCTTTTTCCCTGTTTTTCTCTCGCATTCGCTGCTTTGCATCGTCCATTTTGCCTGTGTTCGTGTCCACATGTACTCTCTGATATACCGCATTTAAATTGAGAATACCTCATGACCTCTCTTCCTGTACTTGCTATGCACGACCTCTGCGTGTGGAACCGACTCTGTCTGTTCAAGAACCGGAACTCAAAATTTCAAAGAGCGAGCCTAGTCACTTCAGGTGAGGCAGACCCCAGAACGGCAACGCCTTGGGGGCCAAGTGCGGAACTCGAACCTGACTTGCTGATCGGGCCGGAGGGTCCGTAAGAGAAGCGTCTAATATCTCTGCAAGTCCACTTGAGAAGACCCGATGACTTATTTATCTTGGGCTTGCAGACCATGCCAGTAGGCGCGGGCCTCAAACTACAAGCTGCTCCGTATTGGTAGAGGAGTAATCGACTGCATTACATTGCCTGGAACGGCCTTGATCGTGCAACGGATCGTTTCTGCCAAGCTTAAAGAAATCACGAAAGCTATCAGGCATTTCTATGGGGTTGGTGATATACCCGGTCCTCCACCGACTGCTGTCCATAGTTCAGCCAGACAATGCCCGAGATTAGAGCATCGTGTCTGGTGGAAAGAATGCAATGTTGGCGGATGACTGGCGACAAGCATACGGCGAGCATATGCGTCGTGCGGGATGTCCGCGAATGAGAGTTCGCGCCGAGATACGGGCCGAAGACGCCGGCGCTTCCCCGCGGTTCGGGGAATTTCTCCGCACCGGACCCTCCGCGCATGGCCCAAACCCGTAATCGCGGCACAATGAAGGAGCGAGGTTAACTGGTATTGAAATGGGGATGTCGGTGTGGGTTATAACTAGTTCGTCCCCTGGGACTACAGCACTTGTTTGCGCTCTCCCTTCATTGCCTTTCCTGTGATCTCGAAATGGGTGACGTTCCCTTGAACCGTGCTGAGCGCCTGGCTGAGGCAGACAAGCCTACCTTCGACGCCGAATATGGCACCCCGCTGAAACGATCTATCGTTTCCCCGTCCGACGAAGCCGCGCTCAAGGCGTGCTGGGTAGATCTGATCAACGCGCTCGCCGAAGCGCAGAAAGAGATCGTCGCCAAGGGACCGACCATCATCCCACAGATCGAGTCCGGCGACCTTGACAAGCTCAGCGAGGCGCAGAGGGACGAAATCAGAAAGGTCGGAAGCGTCGTCGTACACAACATCGTCGACGACGATCTGGCTCTCAAGTGGAAGGGCATGCTAAGAGAATACATCAAGGCGAACCCTCAGGTGGACGGCTTCCCCGAGGAGGACAAACAGTTCCTGCAGATGTAGTACGTGCCCTCCTGCACCAATCAAACCCCCTCTCACACTTCCCAGCTGGGCGAAATCTCAAGTGCAAGCTCGCTCGCATCCGAAGGTAATCGCAGTTCAGAAAGCGCTAAACGAGTTCTGGACTCGTCCGAAAGACGACAACCTGCTCATCTCCTTCTCCACGCCGTTGACGTATGCCGACCGGTTCCGTATCCGCACGGCGCGCATGTGGGACCGGCACCCACCGCATATCGATGGTGCGAAGATCGAGCGCTGGGCGGACGATAGCCTGAGGAGCTGCTTTGCTAGCGTGCTCAAAGGAGATTGGAGGGCCCATGATCCTTTTGTTGTGGACGGACGGATCCGGGCAGAGAGCAACATGCACAAGCGTCCAGGTCAGGTACGGGACGCGTTCGTCGTCTTGTCCCAAACAGTGGCTAACGATACGACAGTCGAGCATGTTCCGCTCATGGCAGGGCTGGCTAGCAATGTCCAACACCGGGCCTGGGGAGGGAACGCTGAAAGTCTTCCCCAACGTGCAGTGGTCGAACGCATACGTCGTCCTCCGGCCATTCTTCAGGCTCAGGTCGGCCGAGCTGGACCCGCTACTCGCTGAGAACTGGGACTATGATCCGGACACGGCGCACTACCCTGGGCTCAAGCCGACAAAGAGCATACAACTGACCGAGGACACGCATCCGCATCTCCAGACGGAGACGACGATGACGTGCATGCCAAGGGTGTTGCTGGGGGATATGGTTTTCTGGCACTGCGGTGCGTGCTTCGGCAGCGGTTGAGCGAGTGCTAATGTGTACGAGGGTGTAGATGTCGTGCATTCATTAGAGGAAGAGCATACCGGCCCTGGGGACTCGTCGGTGATGTACATCCCCGCGTGCCACTGACGCTGCGGAACGCGGCCTACCTCGCCCGTCAGCGGGACACGTTCAAGAGCGCGGCAACGCCGCCCGATTTTGGCAAGGATATCACGCCGGAGACGGGATTTGTGGGAATGGCGACGGAAGAAGACCTGATTTCGGACCAGGGGAGACGGGCGATGGGCTTCGCGCCGTTCGTTATTGATGAGGCGGCGGTGAAGGGCGAGAAGAACCTGTTGCAGGAGGCGAATAGGATCCTTGGGTTTGCTTGAGCGGTGTGTGGTTTTGGGAACTGCGGCCGACCTTGAGATTGGATTGTGAGAGTATGGATTTAGAGTACCCCTGATACCAAGTTAGTCATGCAAACATGTGACGGTATATCTGTACCTGGGTCAACCAGCCTCGTCCCCTACTTCGGCAAAGACAAGCCGCGGCCTTCCAAATAGTCCAGCACACCGGCATGTGAAGTCAACGAGTTGAAATACGTCTTCTCCGCTCGACCAAGGCGTTCCTCAAGCATGCATGCAATGTGTCTGTGAAAGAGGGCGAAAGGCAGACCACCGTAGCTGGTTGCTATCTCGACGAATCTTGTGATCGCCTCGGCTGGAGTCGACCGATAGCCGGCGAACAAGGCCTGCTCAAGCCCGCTCACGTTTGATACAACTCCGACAGAGGAAGGGACTCACAGGGTTAGCAAGTAGTCCCCGGGCGCTCATCACTCCCTGAGCAACGGTCTCCGTGCGAATGCGGAGGACGTCTTCCATGCTCCACGCATCACCGTTAGCAACAATGGGTACCTCGCCTTTTGCAGCGTCGACGGCAAACCGAATCGTGGGTAAGTTGACGGGAGCAGTCGACGCTTGATGCCTGGTTCGCCCATGGACTGTGACGTAGTCGACTCCGGCTCGTATGGCTAGCAGGAAGTCAGAAGTGCTGCCAAGGGCAGTGCGACATGATGCGAAGTACCAGTCTGGATGAGGCGCTCAGTCTGCTTGGGTTCATCAACGCGTATCTTGATCGACACCGAAAAGTTCCAGCCAAGGCGGTCCTTTGTCGCCCTCACAAGATCATACACGACCTCTGGCTTGCGAAGGAGCCAAGAGCCAATGTGCTCGGTGTATGCCCAGGGCTGGGGACATCCGCAGTTAAGATCGATACCGTCCACCCAAGGTGAAATGAGCTCTGCTGCGTCGGCGAGGTGTCTGGGTTCGGTAGCAGCGAACTGTGCGACGAGGGCGCCTCGGACGAGTGTAGGTTGTTTGCCGCCTTTAGGACGTAGCAGGAAGAGGCCTCGCTCGTGATGCGACGATGAAAAATCTGCTGAGCGTGCAATTGAGGAGCGTGAGAACTCTCTAGCTAGTATCATAGGTGTGTGAGTAATGTGGACGTCGTAGAGGGAGACAAGGTGGCGGAACGGGACTGTTGGGGGGTGTGAGTCATCGAACGAGGTGAGGATGAGGCTTACGCTTTGAATATCGGACCATGGGTGCTAATGGGATTAGATATGCTTTATGAAAGAATATTCAAAGTGTACCTGCAATGTTAATATCTTCATACTGCCTGAGTATCTCCCGTGGGGGGAGTATAACCGCTTGTGTAACATCCATGGACCAAACTGTCTAACTATACACAAACAAGGATTTATTTAAATAATGTGAATTACACCCTAGGTGGCAGTGTCCAAATTTTCCTGTGGCCCGCTACAACGTAAAGAGGACCGGTCCACAAGTTCAAGTGCTTATTCAAACCCATTCCCTTGTCGTCTAGGTCCATTCACCCCTTGTAACACCCAGCAAGTGTGCATAAATTCATTCTTCGACACGGATTTTCCTATATCTAGTCGTTAGCGCTCCGTCTCCTCCCACTCCCTCTCTTTCCACTCGCTCTTTCCGAACATGCCCGTCCGACTCTAACGCGGCACTCTCTTCGAATACACGTCCGCGCCCTGGCCCTCCCACTCGCCAAACACGTGCCTCCTCACATACTCGTTCCTCCATATCCCCTCTGGGTCGACTCTCTCTAGCAACCGTTTAAAATCGGCGAAACGGGGGTACATCTCCCCCAACTGCTCGGGGGTAAGTGGATGCAGCTTGGCCCAGTGCGGACGGCCCCCGTGCGATAGCATGATCGATTCGAAAGCGTCGAAGACACCTCGCCAGGGGACGTCGATACCGTACGGTCTGTGAGCCAGTCAGCCCTGAGCCTGTCTAGTACATCCGTCCATTTCCACGCACTTGTACTGTACGATCCCTACCCAGCAGGTCTTCCTCCCGTAGCTCGGGCTGAGCCAGATTTCGTCCGCGTCGGACCAGCGGATCTCGATCGGGAAATGCGGACGGAGACCGTGCGGTTTCTTTGCTTCGGTAGCGAGGAGGGCGCGGAGAGCTGAGAGCGCAGATTGAGCTTGAGAGGCAGGGAGAGCCCACTCGGTCGTGTATTGTCGGAACTGGGAAACAGAGGGACGTTAGGAGGGGCTGGGTTGAGCAAAACAGGAAGGGGAAGAGGAAGAGGGGACGAACAAGACAGTCCAGGTTAAATATCTTCCAGCTCTGATCGACCACGACGACTTTCTTCGCGTCAAGACCACTGGCAAAGCGGCCGATCCAGCCCGTCAGATCCGGGTAGGCGAGGCTGAGCCAGAGGAGGAACTCGAGGTACCAATGGCCGACGACGGTGCCCCAGAACCAGGAGGACTTTGCGGGGCTGAGAGGGGCAGACGAGCGGGAAGCGAGCATGAGCATCGCTGTGTCTGCTTGGGGATTCCACCAGATGCGCGTGTGCTCCGAAGCAGGGGCGAAGAGGTCGAGGGACTTGAGGACGATTTCAAAGGGTAGCCTCTCCCTTGACTCTTGGAGTTTGAAACTTCGCTCGAGCTGGAGTTCGACTGAGAGTATCAATCCTGTCGCCCCGAGTCCGCAGAGGGAGGCGAGGAAGAGATCTTGCTGGACTTCTTTCGAGCAGGTGACGATCTCCCCGTTGGCGAGGAGGATGGTGAGGGAAAGGACGTCGCCTGATATGACGGGAAAGTCCCAGCCAGTGCCGTGCGTCGCTGTGCTGATGACCCCGGCAATTGACTGGTCAGAGATAGAGCCGACGTTGCGCATTGCGAGTCCGTTTATTCCGAGTTTGCGATGGAGTGTGTGGAGAGTCATCCCTGCTGGAGCTACGATTGAATTCTTCGGCGAATCCCACTGCGGGGGTGAGTAAATTCCCATGTGAGCAGATGAGGCGTACCACGATCAGACGGTCAATACGGTCCATCCTGATCATCCACTCATTCGTGCACCATAGATCGCTTGGGGAGTGCCTCGCCCCCATCGCCCGCAAGCGCTTTCCCTCCCTCTTTGCGAGCTCGAGTATGCTCTTACATTGGTCGAAGTCGCGCGGTGCGAATACCGCCTGGGGTGTGCAGCGGAACGTCTCTGCCCAGTTCTGGAACCAAGCTGTCTTCCTGTACTTTCTGAATGGAGGTAAGAGTGAACGATGAAGAGTATCCTCCCTGATGCACTCGAGGGCGGCATAGAGCGCCTCTGTGGTCTGGTCTGCCATCTCTGTCCAGAGAGTGGAGAGAGGAGAGTTGCGCAAAGTGCTTATCTACTGTAAGGGTTCGGCCGATGTACCGCCCGTCCAGTCACGTGTGCTCATCCACCCCTCGCTCTCCGACACACCCAACTTTCGCTTGCTATGGGCTATTTGGATCCTACCAGTAGACATGCATTCCTCTTGCCGCCCCTGCACACCATATCAGCCGCGAGCATCCGTGACTCATCAAGGTCTATTTCGTATATAACAGATTTGCTCATTTGACACACTCATGAGCACACATCTCCACGCACAAGCCATACACAAATACCGATTACCAACTTGCACAAACAACGATCAAGAAAAGCCGAACACAGGTCAAGTACCAAACAGTCCTAATTCAGGAAATCAAACACAGTGCTTCCCCATTCCCTGCCTTCCCACATGAGCACCCCCCTGACTTCGGCACTGTCCAGCTCGAGCCCAAGCTCAAACTCGGTATAAAACCCCGTCGAGCCGTGGTTTTGCGCCGCCCATTGGAAGGACGGTAGCACAGACAGATCTACCGTCCATTTACACAACTCTGTCGTCTCCCCCTCGTCTGTGTAGCGCATCACTCGGTCCGCATCTGACGTATACAGCACGGCCGTGAACAGCCGGTCTAAAGGCGGGGGTCAGTGACCGCCCATGCCTAACGCAAGCGACGCACCATCCGCCACCTTTGAGAACTTGCAAAACATCGTCTTTATCCTCTGGCCCTTGAGGAGGATCGCCCCCTTCTGAACGAGGTACTGCAAGCGATTCTCACAGATATCCACGCCAGCATCATTCTTCTTGATATACGCTGGCCGCTTGTTCCAGTCCTCCTGTTCCGCAGGAAGCTTCACTTTCATGAGATACGCCTTGGGGGCGATCACGCTCTGCACAAGTGGCCGCCGCGCCAGTCCGTACTGCGCCGCCCCTCTCACAGTAGCGACGTCCGCATCCGCAGGGCGCACCACACGCATCTTCCCCGCAAAACGTTGTTCCACGCGCTTGAGAAGGTATTCAGAGCCGGAAAAGCCCCCAACCATGAGCAGCGCATCGATCCGCTGGTTCACGCGCCGTTCTTGGTCTTCGATAAGCTGGAGAACTTGGTCGATCACCGGGTCGAACACTTCTTGACGGAGGAGGTTGCCGGGGATCGTTAGCTCTCCGTTCACTAGACCGACAGAAGGGTCATCCTGGTCTTCGACGTTAAAACACGTAAACTGGAACATCTTATCTGCACATCTGTCAGTCCCTGAGCAAAAACGGCACGAAACAGACCCACTATCGTCCTCTTCTCCCAAATACGCCAGCTTCTCCACCTCGGAAAAGTGATGCATAAAATAGGCCAAGCTCGCTTGGTCCAAATGCGCCGGATGCGCCACCAGCAACGCCCTCACCAGTTCCCTGAACCTCAGGTCGAGGAAAAGACTGCCGCAGTTCGCACCGGACCGCGCGCAGATCTCGGCGATCTCCAGATGAGCAAGTTGCCCGATCAGCTTGTACACCGCCAGGTCGACCGTTCCTCCGCCAGCATCACAGATCATAAAGTTTTGCGAGGGACGGAGATGGTGCAGATCGGTCAGGGCCACGCAGTGTACTGCAGCTGCTTCGGGTTCCCTGGCAGAGGGTCAGTTGGCTTGAGAAGCAGGCTACCCGGACGCACGTGATGATCCGCAGCCTCTCTCGCCAGGTCTCGTCGTCGGCTTTGGTAGCGTGCACGAGCCCAGCAGCGATCGCAGCATCGCGCATCTTTGCGCACCCTGCCGCATCCCACGCGGCGGGCACAGTGATCCACACGTCGGCGGCCTCTGATGTACGTCAGCCGCCGTACTTCTCTACAGAAGGGGGACGCACCGAGGTCGGCGACAGCACCGATTTCCCTCCCGATCTGCTGTTTCGCGTACTCCCAGATGCAAGTCAAAAAGTCCGTTATAACATCAGTAGCCGATTTACCGCGCTGTACATTCCATGTTAGCGGATATCTGCCGACCATGAAAAGAAGCGCACAGGCAACCTCGGCAGCCGGTTATCGACAGATCCCTCGTCCCGCAACGCCTTAGGCTCGAGGAAGAGCTTGAACCACTCGCACCTCGTCCTCCCCTCCATCGGGGGGGCATTCTTCGCCTCCAATCCCCAGGAGAGGACTCTGCCGGCCTGGTCGTACAAGAGACAGGTGGGGATCTTGCGGAAATGCTCAAACGAGCCGGGCCAGACGAGTACCATCTGCGTCGAGCCGTTCGAGATGCGCGTAGAGCCGTATGCCTCGAGAGCATGTCAATCTTGGTGAGTAGGGATGGGAGGAAGGGCACGTACGACACCTGAGAAGGTAGTACCAAAGTCCAGGCTCATAACTAGCCGTCCATCTTCCGGCATGGGGTTAAACGGCCTCGACTCCGCCGCGCCCGTCACGCTGACTCGCATCGCAGCCTGCCCACCTCCAGGTCCGCCGCTGTGCCCGCTCATACCGCTCATCGGCCTCCCGGGGTATATAGGCGTAGGGCGGGCGATAGACGGGTCCAGCAGTGGAGTCGGGGAGGGTGCGAAGCCAGGCCCGTTTGCCCCGGGGTTGTAGTTTGATGGAGGGGGAGAAGGGGGAAGGGTTCCGCTGAGGATGGAAGTGTCGTATGGTCTTTCACCGCGCATGGAGGGTGAAGCTACTCCGGCAGCGCCAGTAAGAGGGGGAGAAGGTTGTCCCCACTGGTTAACCATGCCGCCCATGCCTTGACCTGGGACTTGTCGTGCCTGACCCCAGATAGAACCACTGCTCTTGGAGTTGGGGAGCTGCGTCTGCTGCTGTTGAGGTGAGAACGGGCTGGCGCTTGGTTGACCGGGAATTTGGTGAGCCGGCGCTGGAGGTTGTGGAAGGTCAGGCGTGAAAGGCTGAGTATTGTACCCCTGCAACCGCTGCGGTTGACCTTGCATCCCCGTTGCCATCCCTTGTGCACCGTTCATCCCAGTCATACCCATTGCGCTGCCCATCTGAGTGTTGCTCATTCCCATCTGCATGCCTGGTTGTTGGGTGATAGGCGGTCCGGCTGGATTGTAGCCTGTTGGAGCTTGACGGTTTTCTGGAGCATTCTGATTTGGTCTTGGTTCTCCACAGCAGGACATTGTTATGAATATTGAGGAGGAGGAGGAGGAGGAGGAGGAGGAGAAGGAGTAGGAGGAGGAGAAGAAGGAAAGGACAAGTGAAGCGGATAATCGGCGCCTAACCCTGAATGACACAAATCCGGTCAGGCACAAGGCGATGCTTCCGTCAACAACAAATCAGGGTCCAGTGTGCAGTCACTGCTTACCTTCTCCTTCACTGCCCTGCGTCTCTCTCTCACCTGTCTACTGACTCGGACGTGTATAGTATCCTTGGGTACGCTTGTGTTGCAGCCGCGCGACATTCTCGTAGAGTGCATAGTGGGTGTTGAGCCGCTCTGGCATGCGCTCGGATCCGTCCGGCTCGTCTTTCAACAAACAGGCCTGCTGAGATCCCGTAGTTTGCAAACTACCTCGGCATCTGGACAGCCTCGGAGCCGTACCAAGTGCTGGACCTATTCCCACGGGTATTCAGCGACTTCTTCTGAAGATCGACTCGGCACTTGCGGGATATATGAGTAGCAGAACAACGCGCAAGAGTCAACGAGTGCGGGTGGTGCACCAGTATCACGCCGTTCTTGTTCGATGCACAAAGCACGTCTCCGCCCTCGCCCGTTTCCCATTCCCGTCACTGGTCGTTTCTCACCGGCGACACAGTGGAGGCCTCACACGGGTACACGGGTATAAACCTCTCGGAAAACACGTCGAAGACAAGCAGGGTGCACGCGGACGATTCGGTGGCGACGAGGAATGCAAGGGTTGTTGGAGAATAGGTTGATAAGGCAGCCGCCTGGGATCAGAGTTGCTGAGGAGGGGAGGGAGACGTTAGAGAGGGCATTCGGGGACACGGAGAATGGGTCGAGGTTTTTGTTGCCAAGTGTTTGTCTGTCTTCTTCGCTGCAGGTTGGCAGATGGGCTGACATAGTGTCTCCAGCACACCCAAGGCTCGTCGAGGTGAGATGACACAAGAATCGCACTCTTTCATCAAACTGTCCAAGAACCGCCTCATCATCCCACACATCACTATCAAAGCCTCGCACCACTCACGGGACCAGTAGATCCACGAAAGGAGATGAAGCAAATGTCAACCGAGTGCGAGTGTTGCAGACCGCTTTGGCTCGACAGCGATCATCCTCCACCCTAACGGCATGCCATCGGGGTCTGTGTCTTCATCCAAGCTCCGACGGTTCAGTGTGCCTCTCACAGTACTCGTACTTCCAAGTCTTCCAGCAATGATCCCATCAACCCTCGGTCATTGCCACACGTCTCGAATCTGCGTCGCACATATGATACTCATGCACGTTACAGTATTACCTCATCACATTCCCCAAGCCCCGCCCACCCAGCACGCAGGATAAATCTCTGCACTCGCTCTAGCTGTACACCCTTGTCAAACCTCCTGCCTCTCTCCCAAGGAAAAACTCCAGGCATGGGACAAAGCCGTGAGACTCATGGACGGCGGATGGCTATCAGTCTGGACCGGATCGGATGGGTTGGGTGCCAGGAGACGGGACACTCGCACTGGACACTCGCAGGGGACACTAGCACCAAATCCCTCGCTGTCCGAATTCTTATCTTTTTCGTACAGCAACGTCAGATCGGTTCAGATACAATGGTCGCGGTCAACCAATCAGCTCCGTGCCGCACGTGGGAAGGTAGCAGTCGAGGGAGGGGTACAGCCGCACGTGCATGCAAGTTTTTTCCAAACCCTTCCCACCTGTGAACCTCCTTATCCTCCGCCCTTCCGCACTCTGTACTACACATCATAACCCTCTTCCCCTTCCCCCTTCCCCTTCCCCTTCCCCCTCCCCTTCCCCCTCCCCTCCCCCGCTCCTACCCCTGCCTGAGGACAGAAGCCCAAGCCCCGCCTCTGCACGCCTCTACCCAAAACGTCAACCCTTCCAGCAGGGCACTTTCTAGCACTTATACATAGCACAAGGACCGCTACCCACTGTCCTGCGCACTGTCCTGCCCGAGCGACGGCGACGGAAGACGCGAGGCAAGAAGACGGGCTTCGGACATGTATGTACTGTATGCCTAGCTTCTTACGTTGTGACCCGGGTGAGGAGGATGAGGAGGCGTGGGTTCGGGTTCGGGTCGATTGCTTTGGAAATTTGGTATGATTGGATTACTTTTTGCACCAGTTCGAGCTAGTTTGTATGATTAGCTATTCCCGTCACCTATCACAGATACCTTATCCCACACCTGCGTAAGTACTACGTGAACACCAGCTCACTACGTAATACCTCGTGGGTCAGACACGCCATCCAGAACACGCACTAGGACTAGCGTCTCTGCCGATCTCATACAGTTCAGTTCGGTACTGGCTTTTTTATAATCTGCGTGCAGTATTCGCTCAAGTGCATCCAGAGAGAGAGTGCACCAGATCAGATCAGATCATGATCATTCGCAGCTAATCTCTAATCTAATGGAGGTACGCAATCGTCAAATCATCTCAGGAAAGAGAAAAAAGAGTAAAATACAACATCACTATCACTAACTTGCTCACCATCACTTGACACAATCACGTCAAACGCTTCCTAAGACCCAGAAAAAGATCTCCGCTTCCCGCTTTGCCATTTACGCTTCCCGCTTCGCTTTGCGCTAAAACCTCTCCCGGGGGAGGAGGACAGCCCCGAGGAGAATGAAGACTGCCAAAGCGAGGAGAACAAGTGTGAAGCGGGACCAGGCCGCGCTCGGTCCTTCTTGCTCCAGCTGCTCTAACTGCTCTAACTGGGTGAGCTCGTCATCGTCATCATCGTCGGCGTCCGCATCGTCGTCGTCCACGCGCGCGGTCTGTTCCTCTTGCATCATCTCCAGGTACTCGTGCTCAAGCTCGTAGGACGTCACCCCCCCATCTTCGGAATAGGGATCGGTAGACAGGGACATAGAACCAGAGATATGCACCCGGCAGGGGAGAGTGATGTAGACCAGCCCTTCTTCTCCTGCGGCGAAGTCTTCCGGGCGAGGGTAGTCTGGCAGGTCGGGCAGCGGGGAGCCGGGGTCGTCGTCGTCGTAGGAGGAAGGGGCGGGGTTGGGATCCAAGGACGTAAAAGGGAAGTCGTCAGGTGTAGAGGGGGAAGAGTCGACAAAATCCTCGGAGGTGTCGGTAACGGGGAAGATATCCGGGTAGTATGACCCATCTAGGATAGGCAGGGACCGTGTTTCTTCCTTTGGGATAGGCGAAAGTGGGCAATCAGGAGATCGTACCACGTCGTCCCTTTTCCAAGTTCAAGTCAGTACAGCCCCGAGTCAGAGGGACAGGGACGAGGGACGTACAGCTCGACATAGCCCGAGTCAGAGTCAGAGTGAAGTGCCAGTGCGTCCCTCTTCGAGCGCGCACGGAGGTTTCCATACCCCTGCGTCCTGCGCAACTGGGGCAAGAGGAGCAAATGATCACTTTCCCCCTCCTTGGGGACATCACTCTCCGTTCCGAGGGAGTCTGCGTCCTCATCAGATGTGTCGTCCGAGAGGTCGGGTGTGGTCGGCCTGGACGAGGGTATCACGGGTGGTGTAGACTAGTGCACGTGAGTTGAGCACTGTAGGGGGTAGAAAGACTCACCTCGTCGTGCGAGTTAAGAGCACGAGCCATCTTCTTCCCGTCTTCCAGTCCGTAGAAGTTCTGCTCCACAGAACGCGTGTCAGGAAAGAGGAACACCGCAGAGAAGAGCGCGATAAGGATAAGGAACGGAAGCCGCTTCCTTATGCTTTTAAGTCTCTTTGAACATAGATGAGCTGAAGTGAGTGCTTGGAGATGTGAGAGTGTGCACGGATGTGTGCTGGGTCGGGTGTAGGGGAACGAATGACTGCGATTGTGTGCATGCATCCTGACGCGGGTATCGCACACGAACAGCAGAGACAATTTCATCTCATTTTATACCCGCAACGTTCACTGCATCAATTACGCACAAGTGATGTCATCACATACGAATGACGCACAGAACAGACGAGCATGACACAGACATCCTAGTGCATGAGTGCACATCGGCGGAGTGAGACCAGTTCGGAAATCACCCGTCTCATATTGGGGTTCTCGCATCTCCGGTCGGAAGCGAACAGAGCTTCCTAAGACGAGTGACTAGCTCATCCGATCCACTTCCTTCATAACTCACTTCTGACCTCTTTGACTGATATGACGAGATATGGCAAATGCTGGTAAACGTTAACTGATCCCTTGCTTGAATCTTCCCTTCATTTAGAGCGTATGACACACATCTCGTTTGCTGCCTCGGAATGCATATGCAGCTCCTACCCCCCTCTCTCTTCCTCAACCCCAGCTCATCGTCATCATACGATAAATGCTTGTCCGAATTAGACTCAAACCCAACGAGGCAGCAGCTCGTGAGAAACCCAGCTGCGCAGACATCCAGCGTTCTGAGGAGCCGAAAGAGTTTAAAATTGCATTTGCCTGAGCTTCGCGTCATCAGGGGGAATACATCCCTCTCTCTCACTTCCGCCCAATGCCTCCCCGTCGACGGCCAGACGACGGCCCAGGTGGCTCGTTCCACGACCTGATTCCTTGAGCGCACGGAGTTGCTTTTTCGTCAAATACCATCAATTGCCGACGTCATCCTCCTCCCTCCGTTCGGATCTGCGTACGAAAAGAGGTTCCCGACTTGCTAGCCTCGATGCTCTGGTCCGATGTAAGTACTAGTATAGGAAAGAGCGAATAGAAGCCGCAGGTTACCGTAACCCTGGTAAGCTAGTGCACGCCACGCGTTGAGCAATGGGAAAGAGCTGCAGTTCCTCTCCACATTCGGGTACTTGCAGAGCTTACTCGCTTCTCTTAGCCTGTTGCGAAGTACAGCGGATGGTGGCCTGTTTGCTCGAGGGATGCATTCTTGGCTTCCGGCTTCTCAGAGCTTGGTGGAAGGGAGCACGCATTCCTAAAGAGTGACTGGACTGTATTAGGTATCCTCTCATAGCACCAATCGAACCCAGTCCCATCATGTACATCACAGCAGAGCCTGAGCACAACAATCTAGTCCGCAGGAATAAAATACGCATTAATGTAAGAGTCCGGAAGGTCAGAAAGGGGGTATAAGACGTCCGTCGCCCATCGCACATTGTCGTTCCTTCCTTCCTTCCATCCATCCGTCCGTCCGCGAGTGCACAACCTCTACGTGTAGGCACCTCACTTCCTCCACCTCTTAGCAAAACTCCAAGCGCTCCCTCCCCTTCCCCTCATCCTCACACCCTTCGCCTGTCTGTTCCCCGCTCCTCGCAGGACGTGTGCATTCAGGCTCCGCTTTTGCATGCCCGACGGCTGGGACCCACCTGCAGCTAAGACCTTTGACGGGCTTGGCCTGGCAGCGAGGGCAAGTGCAAGGACAGGCGTAGGCTCCACAGGCTCAACGACTTCCTCATCATCATCTCCCGCATCCTCCTCAGGCTCAGCCCCCACAGCAAGCGCATCATACGCCCTCACAGCCATACATCCCCCATACGTCCCGCCCGAGCCAGTGAATAACGCCCTAAGAAGGCAGGCGTTCTCCTCTGGCCCGGAGGTGCACTTCGCCCACTGAGGGAGGCGGACGCTAAGCACTTGATCCCCGTCCGTTGACCTTCTTCTTTCAGCTAGCGTCAAGAGCAGGAGCAGGGGCAGGAGATGCTTACCCCAGCTGCAGGATGGAGAACCCGAGGTCTAGCCATCCCTCGCCCGTACCCGTCGGGTCCCACTGGGTAGTCCACACCGACCCCCGCCCGCGCCATACAAAGTCCACCGAGCCGTTCCTCGCTACCATTGGCAGACCCGCTCCTGCAGCCTGGGCGAGAGAGTGGGGGATGTCTACCGGCTCTCCGGAGGGGAGGGTACCGCATCCGTTTCCTGTAATGGTGTTGGGAAACTTGAAGCTGACAACGCTGGTTGGAGTAAGGGAGAACCCCGGGGAAGTGAGGTTGTTCGCTCCGAGGATGGAGGGTATGTACCCCTGCCCCTGGGCAAGGGAAAGCAAAGGGAGTAAAGACAGTAGGATGAGCATTCTTAGGAGCGGAGCTTATGAGCGACTTCCAATCGTGAGAAGACGACGGGACAGAACGTACTAGTTAGTTAGTTCTAGGTAGAGTGTTAAACGAGTGTACACCCGGAAGGGCAGTAGTTTGCCGACAAGGAAACCAACGAGCGTAAGGAAAGGAGCGCAATCTGTAGTCACCAGCAGTCCGGTGCAGTGGCCAAGGCAGCAGATGATGATGATGATGATGATGATGGTCAGAAGGGGGGATGGCCGACAATACCGGGCATCCTTCCATGCGTATGGCATTTCGAGCTGGCCCAACCGGTTCGTTGCGGCCCCCCAAATACTGGTACAGCTTTGTCAGGCAGATGCATGAAGGAATTCGAAGCACACGAGCATATGCAGCAGTTTACACGTTTTCACATGACAAGAACCCGGCAGTCGTCTCCGGCTCACAAGCGTTGTCAGGGCGGCTCTGATGGCCCAAACTGGTTGGGTGCCTGATCCCCGCGGCCCTGTCGACGTCTCTTTGTTCTTTGTTCTACCCCACTGGACCTGAGCTTACGTTACCTAGGCCTTTCTTTGAGGCAGGCCAGCAGTGGGCCTGTTCGCAATTCTTAATAATGGCTCTGTTTTGGAACTGTTAGGCTCGCTGTCTACGTATACTGCAATCGCAACCCGCCTAATTCAGACCTCTAGCTACGCAGGATCAATCCTCCATGCCAACCGTGCGCTGTCGTCATCCTTGCCGTTCGACTTCGACTCCGTGCCCGTCGGAACCGGCAAGATGATGTTATGAACACATCTGACGTTGGTCGCACCCACGCTATTGCTGGGGGATGGGAACTCATTACATATTTTACGCGACTCTAGATCTGCAGTACATGTAGCTGGAGAAAGGCACGCCGAATGAACATGTCGTCTATTTTTCGAATGCAATGGAGAGATTCACAGTGGAGGAACTCCAAAGCTCAACGATACCGGGGTACCTTCTCTCTAGAAGCCTTTGTAAACTTTTTTTTCCGCCGGCCAAGTCATCTGATTCAAACTGACCGAGATTGCGCCTCTCGGGAGGTGTTTATATCCAGGCAGGACATATTTCATTCCAGTGTTGAACGCGTTTCTACTCATGATCAGTCAAACGTCCCGCGTGGCGAGCAAATGGAAAATCTATCGTGTTTGGTCAGTGCTTCCTGTGTCCACCCAGCTGAACCGGAGATACGGGAGAAGACGATGCCGGGCCAGATCGGAGTGGTTGGCCACCAACTGTATCATGATATTATCAGACATAGACATGGAGAAAGCTCGGATTTGGACCAATCCAGCCCCAAAGACAGTGCGTATCAATCGAGGACAGATGGAAACAACGTTGGGCGTTTCCATAATAATGACCGTGCGCACCTGACACTTTCCACACAGCCTCCCACGCCCCTTGGCTCCCTTCTGGCAGGGTTTGAGGCAGTTTGAGCAGACGCTCGCAGATGGCCAGTGGAAAAAAATGGGCCGGCGGTGGCGGGCGACGACTCGACATTCTTCACAAAGTGATCTTGATGTTGGCAAGGTGGGAGCAGCGGAAGTAAGCGACAATGAGCGTTCCCGTAATAATCGCCGTGCGCACCTATCACACTGCGCACACCATCCCACACTCCATGGATCGCTCCTGGTATATTTTGAGGTAAATTGAGTGGACGCTCGCTGGTGCCAGGGGGATGCAAGTGGTGGCCGTCGGGCGGAGGCTCTGTCGACCCTTGCGAAGCAACTTGCAGTGTGAACATACTGTACATGGGACTAGTCACAACAGACGTTACTCACTACGCCATGAATGCATATCCCCGCAGGATTCCCTTCTGTGATCCAGCGCAGTCCACTTTTGTGACAATGTCCAACGCCAATGATGGGATGAGGCTGTGAGCCAAAAGAAACACGGCGGCGGCACTCATTCTATCACGTGATAGGAAACCATGCGCCACGGTCGACAACTGTAAAACGTCCCAGGTGCCGGATCCTGCATCGGATCACATACTTTCTCACCATCAATATTTGAAACTGTTTGCTCCGTCACAGCAAACATGGAAGACTCAGACCCTCCAATCTCATTTCCCAACTTTGCTCCATCACCATCTGCTCGATTGCCTGATTCCGAACGTCTGATCGGCGTTCCTATCCCTGTTGGTAGTGAGACTGTTGGAAACGTTCCATTCGATCTAGATCTATATAAAGTGCCTGGATTGCCGTTGTTCTACATCCGCGACTTCGTAACTCGTGAAGAGGAACAATACCTGATGAGAAAGGTGAGTAATGCTCAAAGCCTGTGCGCCTAGTCAAGTGCTGATCTAGATCTGTTGATATCTAGGTTGAAAGCGCGCCGAAGGGGAAATGGAGAACGCTCAATGGTCGGAGATTACAAGTATGGGGTAAGGGCACAAGCTCTATCTATCTTAAACCCACAACTCGGATCTCACGCTTTCCTTGCGTTCTAGGTGGCGAACTGACGCGATCTAATGCACTCCTGTCCCAACCTCTACCTCCATGGCTGACTGACCAGTGTGCCCCTTCCCCGCATCCTCTCGATCGGACTCCAACACTCTAAACAGCCCGGATCTCATGTCCCGAATCGGTCGCACCGACATCTTCGCAAAAACAAAACAGAGACAACCTAACCACGTGATTGTGAATGAGTACCTTCCGGGGCAGGGGATCTTCGTGCGCTGCGCTTTCTCTCTTCTCGGGAGTCTGAGGCTGATCCGGGTGCAAGGCACATAAAGATGGACCGGCTTACTACCCTGCTGTCGCTACCCTGTCTCTTGGAGGACACGGGATGATGCAGTATCACGCACCGCTTTCGTCCGTCCCTGCGTACTCGCTCTTCCTCGAGCCTCGTTCGCTCGTCATCACCACTGGCGAGCTGTACGAAGAGTACTCGCACTCGATCGAGGCGGTAGATGAAGATGATTTGGGAAAGGCAGATATCACCAACCTGTCTCTCTTAGGCGATGAATGGAGCAGGAGGGTGAAAAGGGGGGAGACTGTTCCGAGGGAGAAGAGAATCAGCTTAACTTGTCGGGTTGTTGAGAAGGAAGCTAAGGGGCTCTTGGGGATGCGTGGACCGAGATGAGCGAAAGCTTGGCTACTTTGCGTTTGTCTTATTTTCATTGTCATTGTACACTACTCAATCAATTGCGTACTCTCATGGACCATGATTGGGTTGCATAAGATGAATACAGATGCCTCGGAATTGACAGGAGGGAAACCTACATCGTCTGGCTTCTCTCCCTTCCACCGCTCCTTTCCTGTGTCTGTGCAACCTGGAAGAGCCCAAACGCCCGTCTCACGGAGAATCTCGCGTTCCTCTCCTTCACCTCCCCACCCGAAGGCGGCTCCCTCCTACACCCACTTTCCAGTCCCATGATCGCCATATCCTCCACGGCCTGCTTGACGACATCTTCCGCATTTGGGGTATGGTACTCAGGTTCGAGCTCCTCGATCGTCTCCACTTGGGACATCCTGCTCGGCCGAGGATGCCATGCTTTATGAGATGTCAGATGCATCTCGTCTCCCTCCTGACTTGTCATACCCTCCACCGCGGAAAGGGCTTCCATCTGCTGATGCACCGTATGCAGGGGAATGAACTCCTTTGGCGCGTGCCAGATCTCGCCGGGTCGCCCTGTATCAGGGAGGGAACAGAGCAAGCTTGCGGAACGGGACCAGGGGAGCCGGTGTAGGAGGTCCTGGCGGGCGCTGACAAGCTTTGCGGACGGGAGAAGGAGGAAGGAGGAAGTGCTATGATATGATAACGCGGAGGAATTGGAGTAACTGCTTGAGGAGCTGCTGCTCGTTGATGAGCGTGGGGAGTAGAGCGCGAGTGCATCCGGTATGGGAGCGTGCATGTAGCCGAGTCCTTCCTTCTGTATTCAGTTAGCTGAAGTTGAGCTCGAGATGCCAGAGATTATACCTCCTGGTCGCTCTTGCACTCTTCGTCCTCACCGTATTTGCATTCGGAAATAGCGGCAAGATTCGTGAATGACATCGAGCTGCTGGGTGGGATGCCAGACCGAGGGTACTCATAGCGCGCCGAGGGCTCGGAGGGGAATACCATTGTGAATGACAGCAGGATTGAGGTGAGAAGGACGACAGAGAAAAGAGTGCTCCGCATTTGACGCCAGAAAAGATGATATATGTACACCAACGGTTTGTGGTGAGTGGCAGGCGCGACATGGAGCATGCGAGACCATTGACCATCTGTCTCAGACATCATTGTCGACGTGGATAGCGACGACGCGCATGCGTAGATGGTATCCGGTCATGTCTCGTCTAGCCATTGCGGACAAGCATATGCACACAATATTGACAATATCGACTGATCCGCAGACAAAGGAGACGTCGTCCCGTGACACTAGCAAGGCTAATGTCCGTCACTGACAATCCAGTTATCGACAGTATCCATTATATCCATTCAGGTACCAAAGACACTGATTTAGGCGCAGGAAGAACAGACAGAGAGGCGTCAAGTCCACGAGACAGCGTCCGTCCCAGTATGAGGGTTACATAGGTAGTACTGTGGGGTTCTGATGAGTAACGGGCCGAGCTCTGGCATTATGCCATGTTAAGCACAGAAGCTGACTTGAGCGGCGAAAAGACTGGTCTGTCGATTCCTCGGTCGACTCTTCCTCCCTGACTGTGTCAGGGAAGGTTGAGAGCCTCGCTTCTCGAGCTCCGCAGCCCACCTTGTTGAGTCGAGCTTCATACGTGCAAGACACAGTGTCCCTGTCCTCTGCTCGACTCGGAATCCTGTCTCCCTCATCAGCCCCGCCCCCACGGGTAGTTTGAGGCTCGCTCCGATTGGCAATCCTTCATATCCTGCGTCTTCTCCTCGGTCGAGATGAGAGGTGGTGCTCGGCATATCCTGCTTTCTCGTCGAGGATGCATCTCTCGCCGTGACGGCCAACTCCACTCACTAGTGAAAAATATCTGCGCTCATATGCTCTCTCACCTTCACAGCTGATGGCATTTAATGTACCCAACTGAATAATAATAACAAACATAATAAAAATCAAAATAATGAATAACAACAGGGGTACAAATGGATCGTTTGAGTATTGGATCTCTTTTCTTTTCTTTTGGGAAGGGAACCGTGGTATTGTACAGAGGAATGACATGTACACGGATGGATAACATGATACAACTTCTCTCATGCATCATCCACAACTTGCCGGGATGGACCCGATCACCTGCCAAACCACTCCAATGAGACCTCGCAGCTCGGATTTGATCTTCGACGCCGACGACACCAATACAGGGGGCGTCCCCACCAGCATAGTGCGATCGTTCTTGCGCGCCAGGTCGGGAGAGAAAGCCGGGGATGGGGGTTAACGAGGGCGAGAGCGGGCGGGCGCGGGGAGGGCGGGAAGGACAAGGCAGTCGGGGAAAGGGGTCGGCGCGAGAGAGGGAAGGGAACGCGAGGCGGGGAGTCTCCTGTCACAAAAATGTAGTCAGCGCTCGTTCTCTGCGTATTAGGATAGGAAGGATAGGGGAAAGGGGGGGTTGAGGGGAGGGAGCGGCAGGGCCGGTCGGGGACTGAGTGCGGGCGAGCGAGGAAGGCAGCGAGGAAGGCGAGGACGGTGAGGACTAGTTGGTCGGTGCTTCGGTGCGAGCGATATGCATGGTGGGGCGTCCCCCTCCGTACAAATCCCCTTCTTCAGCACCATCGGGGACGTCAGCAAGGAGGGGGCGTCCCCACCACCTTGCCTTCGTCGCTTCATTGCTGGGCTCGGGGTTGGCGTCGTCGTCTGACGTTGTCGGTCCGTTGTTATTGGTGCATCTCTGCGGTAGGAGTGAGAGGATGAAAAGGGGGACACTTACCCGAGGGACATTAGGGCGGAAAGAAAGGATGGGTAGGGGGAGCAATCAGAAACGAGATGAAGAGGGTGGGGACGGGGACGCGAGGGCAGGGACGCGAGTGAGGGAAGACGAGAGTAAGAAACAGAGAGAAGGGAGAGCAGGGAAGGCAAGGGGGAGCCGGAAGGGGTGGAGAGGGCAGGAGCGGAGAGGCAGCACGAGGCAGCACGAGGTAGGGCGAGAGCCAGGGGGAGGAAAGGCAGCGACAGGAGGGAGGGCGGCACGCGGC